>NC_052518.1:101670594-101875685 GCF_014356525.2 Nilaparvata lugens
TTCAACCGACAAACTAACTATTCAAAATGAAGCTTGATAAATTCTCTACAAGTTTTGTTTCAAGGAGTTTTGCGATATTCCTAACAGTTTTCGAGATATTCGCTCTTGAAAGTGTAAAGGTTTTCATCAAATTTTTGCTCTACCAAGAAGCTCAAGCAATAAAAGTCGCATTTCACCGCTTTAATACATGAATAGCTATGGGAGAATTCATATCGGATAGGCTCTATTGTATGTTATGAAGTTTCCATTGTAAGTGTGTAGATGAATGCCTTGTTGAGTTTAGATTATGAGTTGTAACGAGAACAGGAAAACAGATTAATGGCAGACGACCATTCACAGGCCCCTATTTAAATGAAGGGTGTGGCCTTACCTCCAAGAATAGGATTATCCTATAGGTAGGCGCAACACCCACCACCTCTCTCTCCAGTTTATTTAGGAGATTTGGTTCTATACAAAGGACGGTTCACCAATTTGGATCTCCTTTCAGAACAGGTTGTATGGTTCAAGTATGAATTGAAATGATACACAGGAATGAAACCAATAAGAAGACCACATCTCGGACCAAGACTTGATCAATTTCAACTTCATATTGATCAAAAATCAAACTTATTCTTCAACGTAAATCACACACTTTGCTTTGAGACCTGATCCCCCTTGCAATGCTGAAATATGTTTCTCCTGATTTTTTATTCACTAACTCTGCTTAGCAACAAGATTCTCCGAGTTAATCTCGATGTATAGGCCTGATAGGATGTATAGGATGTATAGAAAAATTGATTCGATTGGATATTCAGTAATTTTATCTACCTCACTTTATTTTTTTTAGGGTATTGGATGACATGAATTGAAAATAGAATTTAGTGGCTAGCAACTAGCCATTAGTTATAGCTATTAGTTGTAGTACAAAAATTCAGTTGAATAATCATGTGCTAGTTCTAATCCATCATCCTCTTCTTCTTCTTTTCTTCTTCTTCTTCTTCTTCTTCTTCTTCTTCTTCTTCCTCCTCTTCTACTTCTTCTTCCTCATCACCTCCTCCTCCTCCCCCTCATCATTCTGATCAACTCCATTCTCACTAGAGTAGAAGGAAATCTACTGTGTTTCATTATCACCCCATTTCATCATCATTATCTTCTTCATTTTACTCTTCTCCTTCTCCTTCTCCTTCCAATAGATAATGATAGATTCTGAGTAGAAGCTGTGTCAGGTTCGAGCTCCTCGTTTTTAACGCTTTTCGTTAGTTCAAAGTTGGATTTTCGAATTCAAATTCGTGTCATCGTGCGCAGTTTTCTTTGCTCTATACAGTTGTCAGTATACAATTTCTGTATCTTCCGTGTTGTGGCTGCAAATAGTGTGTAAACGAATATTAATAATGAGTTCACCGAAACTTACTGCTGTGACTCGTTCTCAGTCGGGCAAAACAGCAGATAAGCAGTCATCGTCATCGTCGCAGTCGTCCTCATCAGCTGTGAAAGATAAGGTGCCGCAGCAGACGACAGCTACTGCTTCGAAGCCAGGCTCTGCCTCTGAGCCGGCTCGCCCTTTATCACCGGCTGTTATCTCAGGTATTGAGAACAATTTCGTAAATAAAATTCTGAATAACAGCAATGTATATGACAGATTAGTTAGAGACGTTTCCACCCTGGTCATCGAGGGGTTGACAGCATCTCTGAATTCTGCTATTCTTCAAATAGTGGATCTTCAAAAAGAAGTATCTTCGTTGAAAGAGCAGCTCAAGCTCAGAGACGAGAAAATCAAGCAATCATCTAGTAGCATTGACGATTTAGAGCAGTATCAGAGAAGAAACTGCATTCGCATATTCGGAGTGCCAGAATCAAATAAGGAGAACACTGATGAACTAGTGATCGATGTTTGCAAGGACAAGCTGGGTGTTAATATCGAGCTGCAAGACATCGATCGCTCGCATCGCGTGGGGCGTCGGCTGGCCGCTGCGGCCTCCACCATCCCGCCACCACGACCCCGCGCCATCATTGTGAAATTCGTCAGCTATCGCCAACGGAATGCAGTTTTTTCTCAAAAGAAAAAGCTGAAAGGTACTGGCGTTGTTATAAGGGAAGACTTAACACAACGTAGAATACAGGTCTATAATTCATTATGTGAAAGAGTTGGGTATAAAAATGTGTGGTCTTCTGATGGAATTATTATTGGACTGACACTGAGGGTAAAAAGCACAGTGCAACCAACCAGGTCTGAGATATGTATTTACGCTTTCAGTTTTCAATTAGAAGCCTGGAAATTCAATTCAATTCAATTAGAAATTATGTAGACCTTAGATTAAACTTTCGAGAATAACATGAATAAACTTCTATTTTATTTTTATTTGTCCATTTATTCATAAACACTATACACAGCATTCATTTGATTTCTTCTCTCATACTTTCGGTCTCAAGTACTGTTATTTTATTATTTCTTTTTTTTTAATTTTCTATTGATCTCCATATTTATTGATGATTGACTTTCTCAACTTTTGTGCTGTACTTGATTATTAGTAGACAATAATTATTTCAAGTTTGATTTGAGGCTAAGCCTCATGCCAGCTTCTCAAAGGATATATTATTTATGTGTATATTGTTTGTATTACTTCTTAAATTGAATCATTGATTGAAGTGGGATTATTTGTATTATATTTATACATAAATATTCTTATTATTATTATTTTTATCACTTATCTATTGATCTAATAATCTAATGATCAGTTAATGCAGTTGCATCTTCTCTCTTCTTCACTGTACCTATTTTATTTCTTCTCCTTATAATAATTCGATTTTTGTTCCTTAAATTTATGTCAGTGGAACTCCATAGAGCTTATTTCAATACAATCATTGTCTCTCATTTTAATGTGCAACTATGGTCGTTATTCGTTCTTTTGCTTCATCATAATAATAGCAAACTATTGTAACCTCTATTTTACATTACTTCAGTTAATTACTCTAAATCTTATCCACTGTTTCGTTATTATCATAAATTATAATTGCCCCTCAGGTTGGGTTCTTGACTAGCACGTTCTTATTCTTTAGTTTTTCAAGAATCTTCTGCTTTGAAGCTAGTAATGGTTGACAAGCTCTTGTATCCAGCTTTTATAATCTAGATATAAAGTACATTTCAGTTTCTGCTCGAACCTTCTGTCATTATGGTTGGCGATTTACTTTTCTCAGGTAATTTTATAATAACGTGTGTGTGTGTGTGTGTGTGCGTGTGTGTATGAGTGGTTTGAATCCTTCGTTTATTACATCAACTATGTATTGATTAGCTCGACTCTTGCCTTCATGTGCCCTGGCTCTTGGTCTTGTCATCATTCTCATGAGTGTAGCTCCAGATGATAGTGCAGCCGCGCCAAGCACAAAGGGATTGATTGAACAAGCTTTTTCGCCTTACAAAATTTTTTTAAAATATGTCATGTGAATGCGCAGTCACTGCAGTGTCACATTGATGAATTCCGTGATTTGTTTGGCACACAGATCTGTGATGTGATGTTGGTCTCTGAAACATGGCTGAAGCCTTCGATATCGTCAAAGGCTATTCACATTGATAATTTTAGCATATTCAGGAATGATAGGCTTCATAAGAATGGTGGGGGAGTTGCTGTTTTTGCAAAGGAAGATTTGAAAGCCAAAGTTTTATTCCAGTCCGACAATTCCAGACCTAACAGGCCTGAGTTTATGTTTATTGAAATAGTTGCGGCGAATTCCAAAGTGTTGATTGGAGTTTGTTACCGCCATCCACACATAGGATATATGTGTGAATTCGAGGACGCTCTCCTGCAGTGTATGCCGGCTTACAGTCATGTCATTGTTATGGGTGACTTTAACACAGACTTGCTTGGACGTGACACTTTTGACTTGACACAACTAAAGACAATATTTTTTACTTGCAATATGACAATACTTCCGCTACAGGCTACACACCACACAGCCACTTCCCACACTTTGTTGGATCTTGTCTCTGTATGTGATGCTGATGCTGTAAAGAGTCATGGACAGGTGCCAGTGCCGGGTCTCTCAGCTCATGATCTGGTTTATTGCATTTATGCTGTGAAAGCCCCCAAGTCACAAGCAAGAATCATAAGATACCGTGATTATAAGAATATTAACTACTCGGAGTTGTTTGCTGACCTTTTCACTGTTCCTTGGCATCATGTTGTCATGGCTGCTACTATTGATGAGAAGCTGGAAGTATTCCAACAAATTATGTGCGAGCTGTTCAATAAACATGTGCCGTTGAGGTGCAAAAAGGTAACTAGGAGACCAGCTCCCTGGATAACACCGGACATACGTCAGCTTATGAACGAGCGTGACAAAAAATTCCGCTTGGCTAAGAGATGTGGGTGTCCAATGATGTTTGCAGAGTACAAAAGGCTTAGGAATCGTTGTAAGCTGAGGATACGAAATTCAAAATCCCATTACTTTCGAGCCCTACTGACAGACAATCATTCCTCTGCAAGTGTCTGGAGAACCGTGAAAAGTATGGGGTTTGGTAAAGAGAAGAAACTACCTAACATTACTCATAGCCTTGAAGAGCTCAACTCTTTTTTCTGCAATGTCCCAGTCAGTGATGAGGGTGCCCGTGCATATGCAGACACTCTCCGAGTAAACGCTCTAGAAAATGAGTTCGAATTTTCTGAAGTTTCGGAACTTCAAGTTTTCCACTGCCTAAACAGGATCAGAAGCAATGCAGTTGGTGAGGACTCTCTTCCTATAAAGTTCATACGAGATACTCTTCCTGTCACTCTTCCTTATATAACACATTTGTATAACTTTTCACTTCTATCTTCCATTTTTCCAACCTACTGGAAATACTCAGCCGTCTTACCCCTCAATAAAATACCAAATCCCGTTTCACCGTCTGACTTCAGGCCCATACATATTCTCTCACCCCTTTCTAAGGGTTTAGAGAGGGTAGTGCATCAGCAGGTTAATAATTATCTTACAATGAACAATTCTCTAAGTGATTTTCAATCTGGTTTTAAGAAAGGCCACAGTACCACCACTGCATTGCTTTGTGTGACTGAGGATATTTGTAGAGCGATGGATGGAAGACTGGCTACTCTGCTAGTGCTGATAGATTTCATTAAAGCTTTCTTTAATGAGGGTGCGTCTACCACCCTCTCCTGTTGAAAAAACTGAGGAATTCGGGGTTCTCCACTCATGTAGTGGATTGGTTCGGTTCCTACCTGAGTAACAGGTGCCAATCTGTTAAGTACAATGGGTTCTCATCTGGCTATCACATTTTAGGGAGGGGCGTTCCCCAGGGGTCTGTACTTGGGCCTCTTCTGTTCAGTATATATATAAATGATGTAACCAATATCTTCAGATTCTCCAAACAGCACCTATATGCCGATGACCTGCAATTGTACATCCACTTTGACTTGAACGACTTTACTGCTACAGTTGACAATATGAATAGTGAACTTGAGACTCTTACGGACTGGACTTTGAAACATGGACTTAGAATTAATAAAACGAAATCCAAGGCAATAATTATTGGCTACACTAAACTCATGACTCGCCGAGGTTTCAACTTTGATAATGGACCATACATCAAAATAAACGACATAAATTTGAATTACAGTGACTTTGTTACAAATCTGGGACTGACAATAGACAAAACACTCGACTGGACGAAACAAATCAACACCACCTGTAATAAGGTATTTGCAGGTATCCACTCGCTTAAGAAAATTGGTGACTTCATTCCACTTCATGTGAAAGTGATGCTGGTTAAGTCATTAATTTTCCCATACTTCTCTTACGGTGACATTGTGATCAATGACATGACTGTGGCCTTGTCTGAGCGACTGCAGAGGGCTCAGAACTATTGCATCCGGTTCATCTTCAATCTAAGAAGAGATGATCATATCACCCCATTTTTCCAGCAACTACATGTGCCAAAACTCAAGAAAATGAGGGAGTATCACATTCTGATGCTGCTTCATGACCTTTTGCATGTAAAAACCCCAGGTTATTTGGCACATAAATTTGTTTTTATTGGAGATCGTAGTGTGAGAGGTACCAGGCAGGGCTCCCAACTATTGGTTATTCCAAATCATAGAACATCTATGTATAATAAATCATTCCATGTATCAGCTTGTCGGATGTGGAATCTGTTGCCTCCAACTGTGAAGAGTATTGGCGATCGAGCTCTGTTTGGCGCGGCGGTATTGAATTGGCTGGGATCTGGTGGCGCAGATTAGGCTTGGGTCGGGTTCAGCTTTATTTTTATTGTCTATTTACATTGTATCAATCTACATGAATTTAACTCATTTCCACCTTTTATGCAACTACAGATACAAAAATATTTCATCTTAATATATTGTTTTGATAATTATTATACTTTGTAAAATCTTTATTTTTAGGGTTGTTTTGTGTGCATGTGTGAGTGAATGGCAACTTGATTAGATCTTCATTTCTGATAGGTTTTCCTATAGATTTATCTAGTGGAATTTGAAATATTGTTTCCAATTGTATCAATAAATAAAGTTTAAAATTCTCTTTTATTATATGTTATTGTATTTTGATTAATAGTTTTATTTACTTATATATTAATCTTATGTAATCTTATTACATAATATGTAATCTATTTTTTTCTGTTCTTATGTAAATTTTTCTTCTTTTGTAAAGGGTTGTGTGGCAGAGAGGACCAGGAGTCCTAATTCCGCCCTAATAAAGGCATATAATCAATCAATCAATCAATCAATCAATCTCCTTCTTCTACTTCTCCTCCTCCCCCTCCTCCCACTGATCAACTCCATTCTCACTAGAGTAGAAGGAAATCTACTATGTTTCATTATCACCCCATTTCTTCATCATTATGTTCTTCATTTTCCTTTTCTCCTTCTCCTTCTTCTTCTTCATATCGTTCGGCTCCTTCCCCTTCATCTTCTTCTTCTTCTTCTTCTTCTCACTGTTCTCCCTCCTTTTCGCCTTCTTCTCCACTCTTTCTTCTAAATATTCTTTCTTTTGCATCTTTCTCTGTTTCGCCATTACAGTTCAACGTGAGTTTAAGCTCTTTAACTATCTGCCTTCATACCAAACGGTCACCCACCTTCTGTTTCCAATCTACGCTTATACATTCACCCAGAAACTAATCTCTTCCCTATACTGTTTCTACTCACTTCTCTCTATCCTGATTCGGTCAGGAATTTAGGGATATCTTCTTATGCCATTTTTCTCAATGCCTCAATGTACTACAAATATACAGGGTGATTCATAATTATGGTAAAATAATTCAATACGTGATAGTTGAGGTGAAAATAAGAAGAAAAGTTCTTAAAAACATATATCCATAAACGCTTCATTAGCGAGCTATACAGGATGAAAGATTTCGACCGGAATTCAGTTCCTCTGGTGAAAAACACCGATGCTGAATTGTTTGGGGAATAGTTTTTAAAAAACGTATGGTGAATTCATATGGAAAAATATCTGAAAAATTGAATAAAACTAGTCTGGAAGCTGTAGTGTGAGTAGTTTTTGAGAAAAAAGTTAAAATATGCAAGAAATCTACGTAGAAAAACACAGACTTCTACGTTTGATGCCCATAAACTTTCCTTAATGACCAGTAAACATATATTTTCTTGAAATAAGAATTGTAGAGAATTTAATTCTGAAAAGAATGATGCAAGCAGTGTAAACTAAATTTAAATAATAGTTGAATAAAATGTATTCTTATGTAGTACATTACACCACAAAAATTTGCTGTTTTATGAGGAGAGAACTAATAGCTCATAGGTTGTAGCTGATTGCAAATAAAATATTCGGTTTTTTATGAAAAGTTTGATTCCTATATGAAAGTAACATATTATCTAAATGACATTAAACTCATACCAAAAGACTAAAGATGATGATCAAAGTGACCTCCGTTGTTCTTAATGCATATGTTCTTCTTCTCATCGATTGTCGGACCTGTTCAAATATTCCAGGAGTCTGCTTCAATTATCATTCCTATTCCGTTCAAAATTGTTAATCGGAGTTCTTCAATTGTATCAATCGGAGTATTGTATACTAAGGTTTTCAAGTGTCCCCAAAGATAAAAATCCAAAGGATTCAAGTGTGGTGACCTAGCTGGCCATGGTACTGGCCCACCTCGGCCTATCCATTGATTTGGAAACCTGTGATTCAGGTGTTCGTGTTCACGAACAGCAACACTGAAGTGCGCTGGAGCTCCATCATGCATAAACCAAATGTATTGGCGCAACTGAAGAGGTACATCTTCAAGTAAGATAAATAGCTCCTCTCTCAAAAAGGTTAAGTAGATTATGCCATTAAGCCTGGGAGAAAGCTCGAACAGAAGTAGATGTTCTCCTATGATTCCTGCCCAAATGTTTACTGAAAACTGATGTTGTGAACGATTAGGATTGATGGCATGAGGATTGTCAGCTGCGCAAATATGTTGGTTGTGGACGTTAACGATAGCAGTTCTTGTAAAGTGTGCCTTGTCGGTGAATGAAACGGTTATTTAAAAGTTTGGGTTAACAAGTTTTTCTAAAAACCATCGGCAAATACCAGCACGGGGAATACAGTCTCGTGGCAATAGAGTATGAACTTTCTGGAGGTGGTATGGATGTAATTGTTGCTCTTTTAGGATCCTCAAACTAATAGATTGATTGACATAAAACTGCACTGATTATTCTCTCATGCTCTTCTGTGGATCTTCATAAATTTCATTAAGAACTTGTTCCATTAACTCAACAGTCCAAGTGGATCGGGGTCTGCCTGCATAAATGTGCTCTTTGGACATCAAAGAACCTGTTTCAGACAGACGTTGATGAATAGTGGCAAAAAACCTCGAACTTGGACATACTCGGTTAGGAAAGTTTTCTTGATACAAACGTCTTGCTTCAGTTCTATTACTGTGTCCCATCCCATACATTAAATGCACGTTAGCTAATTCGGAGTATGAATAATGTCTAAAGTTACCTGCCGTTTTTTAAAAAGTAAACACTCAACACAAAAAAGGAAAGTGAAATGGTTACAAATAACTGGTTAATAGATTAAACAAAAAACACAGCGTTTTAGGCCTAACTTACAGTTTGTTGTTTTGTTCAACAGTGAGCTAAAATATTTCTGAAAATAATTTTCAGCTGATAATTTCTTTTGAATATTTTCTTATTTAAAACAAAATAGATCAGCTGTTTTGGAACAGCTGTTATTCAAATCCATGTTCTATTTGCAATCAGCTACAACCTATGAGTTATTAGTTCTCTCCTCATAAAACAGCAAATTTTTGTGGTGTAATGTACTACATTAGAATACATTTTATTCAACTTTTATTTGAATTTAGTTTACACAGCTTACATAATTCTTTTCAGAATTGAATTCTCTACAATATTTATTTCAAATTTTTTTTGTTTACTGGTCATTAAAGGAAGTTATTGGGCATCAAACGTAGAAGTCTGTGTTTTTCTATGTAGATTTCTTGCATATTTTAACTTTTTTCTCAAAAACTACTCATACTACAGCTTCCAGACTAGTTTTATTCAATTTTTCAGATATTTTTCCATATGAATTCACCATACGTTTTTTAAAAACTAGTCCCCAAACAATTCAGCATCGGTGTATTTCACCAGAGGAAATGAATTCCGGGCGAAATCTTTCACTCTGTATAGCTCGCTAATGAAGCGTTTATGGATATATGTTTATAAGAACATTTTTTCTTATTTTCACCTCTACTATCACGTATTGAATTATTTTACCATAATTATGAATGACCCTGTATAGAGGTACCTCTATTTCGGCCTCGACCTCACAGTTTATCACGTGATCGCTTTGAAGACAGGTATGTTCATGATTTTTTTTCAAATCAAATCATTTATTTGCCATACAATAAATACATATTCAAAAGATAATAATTTTAATCTACGATATGGCGTGGTGCTTGGGAAATTTTTCCATTACTCAAATAAAATTAGAAATTCAATTCAATATAGTGAGGGGAGATTGAAAGCTGGAAATGGGGCTTACTTCAGCCTACAGAAAGCTGGATCAAGGCTGTTAAGCTGGAGCAGTAAAATTAACATTTATAGGACAGTGCTGCGACCAGTGGGGATGTATGCTTGTGAAGCACGGGTGTTGACAAGTTGTGATAAGATGCTGTTGAATCGATGGGAAAGGAAGATCCTAATACGAATTTATGGGCCAGTGCTAGAGGTGACTCAGAAAAAATGATGAGCTCTAGGGCAACCGAGCATTGTTACTGAAATTAGAAGAGCTAGAATTGGTTGGTTGGGCCATGTGGAACGGATGCCGGAAACCCGTACAGCGCGTTATGACTCTGTATCAGCAACCAGGGGGACCGACCACGCAGGAGATGGTTATACGACGTGAAGGCAGACCTTCAATCCTTGAGCGTCAGAAGGTGGAGACAGCGAGCACAGGACACACATTCATGGAAAAGTCTTGTGGAGGAGGCCAAGGCCCTACAAGGTCCGTAGTGTCAATGAGTAGTAGTAGTAGTACAGTGAGGTCCATGTTTGATTAGAGATGGATGGTGTTGCTATCCTTGTCTATCATTCGACAAAGCAGGTAGCGTTGTCCTTTTCTGGCTCTGCAATGTTGCCAGATCGAGTTTTAACAATGTAGAAATACAATTGCAATTATTAAATCATTGAAGAATATGTTTTATTGACAAATAAGATATAATTGATTATTTTAAACAAGAATGAACCGCTAATATATTACATCAGATGTACCGGTATCAGCTGTCTTCTATAGACGGCAACAGCAAGGCTGAAAATCGACAACTCTGTTGTCCTATCTCTATCCACAGCCATTATAACGTGGACCTCCTAAGCTCCATAGTAGAAGAAAGGCGTTCGTAGCGCGTTATATTTATGGGGATTTCTACCTCCACATCTTCCTCTACCTCATCCTCTGCCTCTTCCACTAAATATTCCAACACCTCTTCCGCTACCTCTTCCTTTACTCCTTCCACTACCTCGTCCTCTTCCTCTACCTCTTCCTCTACCTCTTCCTCTTCCTCTACCTCTTCCTCTTCTTCTACATCTTCATCTATGTTATGTCTAGGTAATGATGGCGATATCTGCTTTGTCGAATGATAGATAAGGATAGCAATGCCAATGTTCATCAAATACTGTCATTATAAAGTCGACCTTACTATAGTAGTTTTCTTCTTCTCCTTGTTCAACTTCTTCAGGTCCTTCTCAATTGAGGTATGTTTCCATATGTAAATAGTTGATCAGATAATCTCTCTCCAGTGTCCTGGCCTTTCCTCCAGTCCAATAAGGGACGTTTTATCGAGATTTCACTGTATTTACAACATTTTTCAACAATAATAAACCTCAGTTTTTTTGGAATTCGAACAAACCACAACACGTTGAGGAAAATCTGCTCTAAAGCTACGTGGAGCTTTTTATCGTGCTTTTGAGAGGTGAGGAAAACTCTAATTACAATTTCAAATTTATTAGAATTTATAGAATGGATTGGTAAGCCATAGAATTTCGTGAAGGGCTAAAACATACTTTAAAGGGGCTATAGACTGTAGGGTGTAGGACTTTAGGGTTCTCCTATAGGGTCACAACAGCCCCAAAAGCCACGCCCCAGGTCAATCAATTTATAAGGGCAGGGAAAGTGAGGAAGGGAATAAATTGGTCTTGCGCTCTCAACCCCTCTCCCCAAAGCGTACAGCTCGCTCACTCGCTCTCTCTCTCTCTCTCTCTCACATTTGGTAGAGAGTTAGTGGGGAGGATATTTTTAATATTCTTCCCAAAGAATGGACATTGATATGTCCAAAGCTCCGCCAATTTATGTAGATGCATAACAATATGATTATTATCTATAGTTATTATATTACAAATTGCTTTTTCATATAATATACAGTTCAATAGTTATTTTCTTAGTCTATATTATGTAAATTCATCTATAACTTTGCTGTATTGTAAGCTATTGTATACAAGTGTATAAGCCAGTATATATTGTTATCTACATAAATAAAGTACTCAATCAATCAATCAATCAATCACTCTCTCTCTCTCTCTCTCTCTCTATTGGTTCTCCATGGACTTAGTTGAAAGTTAGAGTTAGAGGTTCATTACTCAGTTTTAACTACTGAGGCCCTGTTGCACAAAATCAGGTTAAATATTAATTTCAAGAGAACCAATCAGAGAAGGTTTTTTCGACAACCTCTTTGATTGGTTCTAGTTAAATTAATCACGATTAAAATTCAACAGGCTTTTGTGCAACCGCCACTAAATGGCTAACTTTAATAATAATACTGAGGGTGATGCCCACATGAGCTCTTAGGCTTGTGCGTGGGTAATGAGTGAGACGGATGATGATGAAAGATAACTACTTTTTAGGTTGTCGGGACCGATAGTTATCGTCTCCTCCGAAAGACTTGGTGCTGTTTGCACAGTACCAAATTCCATCTGAAAATGAAACTCTTGCGTTTTTTGAACACCATTTGCAAGCTACAAGGTTTAGAGGGTCAAAACCCCCGTTCCATAGCCTAGCTTTGCAAAAATTCTATAGATAGGATTTTGTGTTATAAGAACAAGAATAACAAGTCTATGTATCAATTTATATGACTCTTATCTCTAATTATATCCATAACTCCATCTCTATCCATAACTCCATCTCTATCCATAACTCTACCCAGTCGTATGTTGATGGGAAGGATATTATTTTAAATACTTCTCAGAGAATCGACAATTATTTGTTGAAACACCGCCGATTTATGAAGTTACATCACAATATGATATTCCCGTTATTCTAATTGCATTCAATCTTCATTCTCATTGATTAATTTGTTTATACTTTGTAAAATTCGTTGAATGATTAGCCTTACCGTCATTTAATGTGAATTAGTGTATAAGCCAGTAAATATTGTAACATACATACAAAATGATATCTAATCTTACTCTATTATAAATATCTCTTATTTTCACCCAAATGCTATGAATGAGAAATAGCGATGTACTGACGAGTAGGATACTAAAGTAACTTAAAATGCATGCTATTTTCTAGCAATAAACATTTTCTAGCCACAAATTCAAATCCTGATTTTTTAACTTGAAAAATGAATTTGATCCAGTCCCCGATCGATTATGAAGTTTATAATAATTAGATTCCAATTGGATTGATGTTTAGAGTGAGCAATAAAATACAAAATTGGAGTTAACAATGTTTCGATAAAAATCTAAAAACACTTTTGGACAGTGGTCCACACATATAATTTGCGAGATAACACGCAGGAAGCTCATTGACCGTAATCGCATAATCCATCTCATCTATTGTTTTGCTTCTTTTCATTATTCGTTCAGTCATGCCAAGAAAAGCAATAAAACTGTTTCGCATCCTGTCTCACGGACAACTTCGATAACAAAAACACATCAAAACACTAATTTTATACTGTCAATAGCCGATAGTTGACGCCAACTCAATTTATAAAAGTAAACAGACCATGAACTGCCTTTTATAGATAGTGGTGAGAGCATTCCATCGCAGATTTACTCTTTCGTTATCTGTGTGATTCCATGCCAATATCAATTTTATTGTATCAGTGATATTCTTTCCCATGAGAAGATGAACATTATAAATATTGTTCTCACTCTTTCATGTAAGAAGGTTGAAGGAGATATCCAGTTACGAATTCAGCGACTAGAAGCAATAAATTATTCTAATTGTTGAACATTTGATTCTCTGGTCTCAAAAGTCTAGAAAAGTTGACATGAACATATGTGATTGATAGGAACAGAGAAAAGAGAATACATTTAATTATTTATATTTAGCCTATATTTTGTCAATGAGCAGGTGAAACAAGCTGAAGAATACAACAAAAATATAGTAATACTCATTACCAGTCATCTAATGAATAATATTGGATTGAATTGGTGGCTTTATTAAATCCTACGAGGGCGAAGTTGGAGCGCAGCCGGCCCTCTCTTACTCTCCCTCTCCCTCCAATACAATACAATATCACTAACTGAAACAATATACCACAAAAATCACATCGAATGAGACATAAACACTTATGTAGATTGGAAAAACACAGTTTGTTTTATATCACATCCAACACTTCTAGTACAGGCAATCAATGCTCAAAAAAGGGTATAGAGGGAAAAGTTTGGAAGACAATTTTGACCCCGCAGTTCTGTTTAGAGTAGTGTGTAGGTAAACATAAAACAAAAGTCCCCACCCCTACCTCGAGTTATATGCGAGAAACCAAAAAAAGGTACCTTTGAACCACCCCCACCCCCTTAGCACAGTGGGTAGGGATGGGGACTTTTGATATGTTTACCTCCTCACTCCCCTAACAGAACTGCGGGGTCAAAAATTGTCTTCCAAACTTTTCCCTCTATAACACTTCATTGACTGGGCTATTCAGATGAAGATGCGTTGGATTCAACACGAAACTGCAATTCTGAATAATAGTCCGGGCGCAAATGTCATTCCGTGGTCATTTTTGGGTAACAGCCGTGGAAGATGTTTCAATTTCTTCGTTAATAAGGATCGTGATGATAAGTCGAAATCACAGGCAAACACCTCGGAAACAAGATGGCCGCCAAAATTTTCAGGGTTTTGCTATATCGCTAGTATTTCAATAACCTTTCAAAATATGGAACCGTTTTTCTAGACAAAAATATTTTAGAAACCTTCCTCTACAATTTTTGTTTTATAAAATTTTCCTCTAAAACGCATATTGTTTTAGTTATAACCTTCAAAAGCCCAAAAAACGTTTTTTCCAAATCTGTTCAAATTTCATTCCATTATAACTTTTTTGGGCGAGAGAAACAGAGAAATTTAAAATCTATAAATTTAGAGCGTTCTTTCAACTTTGAAACGATAAATATTCATGCGCTGTACGTCAAAAAATGAGTTCTCCAGCGCCCTCCAAAGAAAACCCTGCATGATTTCTGGTGCGTTTTGCATGAGGTAACAAGCTAAAACTAAAAAATCGATTTTTTCATGACTACTTTAAGATAGAGACTTGCAAATGGTCTCAATTTCTTCGTTACAACAAGACGAATAGGAATACTGATCATGGAAACAACGAGAATATTTTCGTTTTATGCTTCTCACTCTACTCTACCACTAACTCTAATAATGAAAATCTGGCTTTAATGCTTCCACTTCAAAAGGGTTTTTATACAAAGCAAATTTAAGCATAAAACAATATCATCATTATCACTGACCGGTGTATACCTGCCTGATATGTTATCATAATACACTAGCCTCCCCCCCCACAGTTCTAATCATGATTGTTGATGACTGCATTATCGTCATCAACCTACACACTGAGTTTCGGTTGCACAAAAGCCGGTTAAATTTTAATCGTGCTTAATTCCACGAGAACCAATCAGAGAAGCTGTCTTATCAGAAAAGCCATCTCTGATTGGTTCTTGTGAAATTAATCACGGTTAAAATTTAACCGGCTTTTGTGCAACCGGGCCTGAGTTATTCTTCTGAGAGTACTTCCTGTTATTAGTAATTTCGGCCATTTTGCATTTACTGAAGCTGCCATATTTGGACAGTTGCGGTTGAAATCAAACAGGCTTTAAATGAATCATAGTACTCCATTCACAGCGTTACGTCATGAATAAGAAACGAGCTAGGAAGGCGGAAGGCGTGACTTCCGGTATGTAGAGTATTTTTATCTTACTACTCTCATATTATGTTTGCTCGTACAAGAACGCCCCGCAATGGAAGTTCACCGCTCTCAAATTTTATGCCTTGACATCATTACTGCGACTATTTGAAAGGAGAGCCATAAAACCTGTTTTTCATTATTAGAGTTAGTGGTAGAGTTCCCTGGGCAAGTACTAACTGTCTTGTGAACTCTCCCAAGAAAACGTTCATGGCAATTGTCCAAATCTGGCAGCTACAGTGAATGCAAAATTGCCGAAATTACTAATAACAGAAAGTACTCTCAGTAGAATCATTCAGGCCCGGTTGCACAAAAGCCGGTTAAAATTTAACCGTGATTAATTTCACAAGAACCAATCAGAGAAGGCTTTTCTGATAAGACAGCTTCTCTGTTTGGTTCTCGTGGAATTAAGCACGATTAAAATTTAACCGTCTTTTGTGCAACCGGACCTCAGTGTGTAGGTAGATGACGATACTGCAATCATCAACAATCATGAATAGAACTGTGGGGGGTGGAGGGTAGTGTATTATGATAACATATCAGGCAGGTATACACCGGTCAGTGATAATGATGATACTGTTTTATGCTTGAATTTGCTTTGTATAAAAACACTTATGAAGTAGAAGCATTAAAGCCTGATTTTCATTAGTAGAGTTAGAGGAAGAGTTCCCTGGGCAAGTACTAACTATCTTGTGAACTCTCCCAATGAAAACGTTCATGGTAGAGTACTAGTTAATAGTAGAGTGGGATAACACCGTGGGATAGTACTCTACAACTTGCCTTCCCCACCATCGCTTCTCACTCTACTCTACCACTACTATGCTAATGAAAACAGTCTCGAGCTAGTAGAGTAGAGTCCTGCCGTAGACTATCAAGTTTAAGAAGTATTGTTATTTAATGAAAAGTATTAATTTATTGAGAAGTGTTATTTATTGAAAAGTATTGACATTTTAAGTTTAGTTCTGTTCACTAGACAATACACTTTACCTATTATTCTCAATATGAGGAGCTGGGTGCAAAACGACCTTAGTCAAATCAGGTCGTTCTTGTATAAAACGGTTTAAATGAACCGCCATATCTTTTCCTTCACAGTGGTCTTTATCCCAGCTGATTATATTTTAAATCGACTTCACAATGTTATTTTTTCTGTCCTAATGTTGCATCCCTGGTTTTGTGCAAATGGTTTTGAGTTTTGGGTTTACCACTTACTATGCAACAATACGGATACAAAGTGAGGTTCTTCGTATTCTATTGTTCATATTGCAGTTCCAATATTAATATTGTTTTCATTACACAATATTACGACCAATAAGTATTACTATGCAGGAAAATAGTGATTCTAAAGACAAAGGGAATGTGATTGTTCATGCTAAAAATTTGCTATTATCAGAAATTGTTGTAAAAAGTAGAGTTTCAATAACATAGATAGGGTTGCGCAAAGACAGCTATATGATAACTTTTATGCAATTGGTGAGAAAAAGCAACACGATCTTTATCTTTCTACATGCATGTTGAACAAGGACATACAAAGTCGAAAAACTAATGTTGTAACAAAACCTATTGACACACTATGAGTGTATAGTATACATATACCAGTAGTTAATGAAAGACTTATGATTTGCAGACAAGTTTTGCTGAACTTATTTCAAATAAAAGGCTGCGTACCATTTAAAGTATGCTAAAACTTGGAAGCCTAAATTTTTCAGAGCAAAGGGGTAGTCACAATAATAGATCTACCAAAATAGAGATTTGATTTGGAAACTTGTTGAGCAGCATTGGAGTTCCATACCTAATACTCCTTCTCACTATTCTATAAACAAAAGCAAGCGACTGTACTTTGATAATGCAGCACTGACTGTTACTCAGCTTTTCAGATTATTCTAAGACTATTTCATAGAGAAAACGAATAGGCCTCTCAGTAATATGAAATACAATACATATTTCAAGTATAACATAACATTAATTTGGATTTTCGTTTAATAGTAATAATAATTAATTCATTAGCATTTGAATAATTGCAATATATCAGTAATTTCCACCTGTTACATGGATCCCTCGTTCAGCCCTCCACCACATTTGTACTCGCACCACAGATCCCTAGACCTCATAAAGAGCTGCTATTTTGGCTCTTTCTTCCACAGTCATGAGAGGGGGCATTTTTAAATTGAAACAAATTAATGAAAATTGGTGTTAAACAAAACCTCGAGGAGTGCTCTATCTAACTAACAAATGTAGTTTCAACGAAATTGGTTCATAAATAAAGAAATTATAGCTGTTAAAAATAGGGAGTGACTTATCAGACACTCTGTATTTCAATATTGAAACAAGTACGTTGTGCAGCTCGACCAATGACAGGGCAGCATTTCGTTAGCGTCTGCGCGTAACAGGCCAAGGCATGTGCTATACAGCATTTTCCCCATTGTCAGTCAGTCAGTTGGAATTGTATTTCGCTGTTGTGTGGTTGCTGACGCTCATTATCAAGTTCAATCTCAGTTTGAGTTCTATTTCCCTGTTGTGTGGTTGCTGTCACTGAGTAAGTACAAATGCAAAATAATTCTATTTTGAATACAAAATTTACTGTAAAGTCGTTCCACAGTTACCTTGATTCCCAACAAGACTGTTCCCGTAGTTCCAATTATATTTTTAACTTCATTCTTTAAGGGCAGTTACTTGGTCAAGGCTGGTGAAAATGATGACTTTATATCCCTCATTTTTCCTCATGAATATTTTGCTGTTCTTCACCGTTCACCCACACACATACAAAGCTATTTACTTTATTGATGGCTCAAGCAGCATTCAGGATTTCAAGTTGAATTTTAATAATGTAGTGTCGGTGTAGAGGGTCCACTAGTTAGTCCTTTATCGCTTGTATTGAAGTTAAGTTTCACTCTTCTACTCCTCCTTCACAAATCTTCGAGTCACTTTAACGATGATTCTCTGCTTTCTTCCCTCCTATTGTAACATACATAAATAAAGAACTCTAATCTAATCCTATCTGTTGCCTAGTCAATGACTGGAGTCCATTGGCAGTTTCCACCACATTTCCGTTGTTGATTATCACGTATGCCATTTTTCTCCAAACAGATGCGCAATTATTTTTCGATATTGTCCAGCAGTTATTCCAGGGCACTAACTTATTAACACTGCAAAAAGCACGGCTGCAAAAAGCAGGCTTGGCCATAATTATTTATACGGTACATAATATACCTAAGTAAAATAAAATTTAAAATCTAGGCATCACCAGCAAAAAGAAACTTTTTGCCCGCAAAACAGTAAAATATCATAATATTTAGAAAGTTTAGGTTCACATTTGGCTAATACAGTAATTGCAGTATAAATGCTTTGATAATTCACAATGTGAATGTATCTACTTGAGTCTGTGTAAATGCTAGAAAAATTTTCCACTGGTGATATTTTTCAAAGTTATTTGATTTGTATACTATCAAGTATCAAGCAACCAAAATGAAAAAGTTCTCTCAGAAGTTTTTCCCGATCATTACTTATTGAGATATGAGCGCATAAAGTTTAAATTTTTGGTACAGATCAATTCAAATTACGTAAGAGATAAATTGATGAAACTCTATGGAAAATTCTTCATAGTATTATTGTTTGGGAAATTTTCTGAAAATTTTAATTTTCGAGAAAATTATACAATTCACTAAAAATGACCGAAAATAACTTTTAGTTTTTAGTTATTTAGTAGTCACTCAAAAACTGATATTTTCAGAAAAAAAATCTATTTAATCAACAAGATCATGAATAATTAATCCTCAAAATTTGATGGCCGAAATGATCTGTCCCAAAATTTTAACTTTAGGCGTTCATAGGCTTTAGGATCTCAATAAGTGATGATCGGAAAAATATTTTCCTGAGAAAACTTTTTAATTTTGATAGCTTTATAGTATACAAATCAAAAAACTTTGAAAAATATCACCAGTAGAAAGTATTTTCAGCCTTTGCACAGCCTTGTCTCGAGCGTTCCTGAAGACCTGGAGGCTGGATTTAGAAAGATCTTAGATTTTATTGGTTTTTCACCTCATGACGTGCCATGTCATGGCTGGAGGGGACTGTGGAAGAGCTTGGCATTTGACCTCCCAAAAATGAACAAAAAGAGACATATTTATGTTGAACATTATTACTGAACTGGGCCTGAAAAAGGCATAAGCATAATAATAAAACCTCTATTATGAGCCATTATAAGACATATAATACAGTACAAATACAGTCGAACCTCTCTATAACGAACCTCCACTTGACGAAATCCTCCACACAACGAATTTTTACCTGGTCTCAAGACATTTTGGAGTTTTGGCTGCTTATTTACCTCTATTTAACGAATTTCAGACCTCACAACAACAAAGTTTTCTCTTGACTTCAACATACAAAATGTAGTGTGTATAGGAAGCAGACGATCATTTTCAAGGAATTGTTTAGTTTCAGCAGAAAGGTCAATAGACTAAAAATAATGGCATGAATTTTCAAATCTCCATATTAATAATATTGGCCTAATAGGTACCCTACCTACTTTCGATGATATGTTCTATGTACCATATTCATTTATTTACCGCCGTGATACCATATTACAAGATCCATAAGATCGTGGCAGTTTTCTTGACAGAACAACCTCTCAATACCGAATTCCTTTCAGCAGCGAAAATTTTTTCTCGGTATAATCGACTTCGTTAAACAGAGGTTCGACTGTATATTAAAAAAGTGTAACTACTACTACATAATAGGAACTCTGAGTTTTTGTAGACAATAAACAAGTGAATGAGTTTTGTAGCTTTGACTATGAACAAAATATAGATAAAGTGTTATGATGGGTTGGGAATAGACAAGAAAGAATGCAGATAACTGTAGTCATGGAATATAGTAGCAGAACAGAGAAGTTATATACAAACTACAAAGACATAAGTATGCATATCCTATTGAAATACTGTATATTCCACACTAGCCGTCAGGCTCGCTTCCCTCGCCATATCCGTCTAGCCAAAAATGAGATCGTCCAAAAATAAGATCAGCGGGCTCGCTTCGCTCGCCTACATTTTTCATTTCAGCATGCTTCATTCCATGAGAAAGTAAAAGTACTGAGAAAACACAGAAAAGCTGAGAAAAACGCTGAATTTGGGCGTATCTTTGTTGAAATATTAAAGTCACCTCATTACAAAATTTTTAGACCCTAGCTAAATCTCTGTACCAAATTTGAACATTTTCTGTCTATTACTTGATGAAAGAACTAAGAAAACGCAAACAACACTAATTTTGGGCGTATCTTTGGCGTTATTTCAAATTCCTTCTAACACAACATTATTACACCCCAGCTGAGCTTCTGTAGTAAATTTGAATAATTTCTGTTCATTTGTTCTCGATAAAGCTGAGAAAGCGCAAAAAACGCTGGAAAAACGCACATTTTGGGCGTATCTTTGGCGTTATTGCAAATTCCTTCTAACAAAACATTATTACACCGTAGGTTAGCTTCTGAACTAAATTTGAACATTTTACTGTTCATTTGTTCTTGATGAAGCTGAGAAAACGCTGGAAAAACGCAGATTTTGGGCGTATCTTTGGAAATTATTGCAAATCCGTTCTTAGTGCGCCTTTAAAGGGCCAACTGAACATACCTACCAAATTTGAACGTTTTTGGTCGGGTAGATTTTTAGTTCTATGAGTGTGTGAGTGAGTGAGTGAGTCAGTCAGTCAGTCAGTCAGTCAGTGAGTAAGTGCCATTTCGCTTTTATATTTATAGATGAGAAAATAAATGTAGAAGTAAATATAGTCATGGTGTGTTTACCACTTGGCAATAAAAACTCCTTGAATGGGCTCAGAAGTGTCATTATCTAACTAATCATGCCATTTCAATGATCTAAATACAAATACAGGCACTATTCAGCAACTAGCTTTTGAGAAATGATCGTAGTAGTAACGATGATTAATAATTGTAACATTCAACCAATGAATGATTCACAGTACAACATTTCAAATCTACTCTTTGCTAAGTGAGAGAGATAGACTTATAGACTATCTATGTTGAGTCATATAAAAATATGATAAACACAAAACAAATAGACAGAATAACTTTGCCTTATCTGTGATTGAATCTAGAACGGAAACAGCCTAAAAATCAGCTATTGAAAATCAAGTTCATCACTCTGGTGCTTTATTGTTCTGTACTGTTTTTCAGGATTGACGAGTGTTACGATCATAAATAATAATAAATGAATAATAAATTTTATTCTTCAGTAAAGAAAGTGAACAAAAGTACAAACAAAAAAGAAAACATAGCTTCTGTGAAATTAGAGAAATGATGTACTTACAATAATATATATTCTAAATATAATCTCTAAATTTACTGAGAAAGACACTCCCGAGAAATTTCTATGTGGGAGATGACATCAAAGAGCAATAATTATTTTTGTTTTAAACAAAATACGTAAGATGAGTAGAAATAAAGACTATGCTAGCAACATAACTTAGGGTAGGGTTACAATTAATTAAAAAGAGAAACAAATATCTAAAACAAATATCATATTATAGAGTAATTGAAGATAAATAATATTTAGTTTGTATGTTTGAATCAGTAGCCTACCTATAATATCAAGTGCCGAATAACTTGTGATAGTGGCTATAGCCCATAGCGTGTGTATGTTAATCTAGCCAGACATAAAAATATCTCTCCTCCTTGATCTAGCCTAATGTAAGAATGATACTTCAACCTTCCCAGCAGACAAAATATCGGTGATTATTTGTTTATATTATTTACAAAATATCGGGGATTAGGGACTGGGGATTCCACAAGAGAATTGAGATATAATGTCAGTGTAACAGGTTTTGCACCACAAACTTCAATTGCTACGAGTTGCGAGACAAGAAATCCAACCGGTAATGAAAACACAAGTGGAGCCTCTTGCCAGATCACGTGATGTGCCAACCCTTGTTTACCGGTGACTCGGCTTCCCTGTATGTGGTCCACTGAGATAATAAGAAAGTAACAACGATAGACCGACGATGCTGCTATCAATGAAGTAGCTTCCTTCAACACAGCACTTAACATTCATAGAATCTTTCTTTCTGAATTTAATAATTCATTATCCTACTCTCTAAACTCTAGTAGCAGGATCTTTGTAAGTATTGAGCATCGAGCCTACATTTTTCAAACTTTCAAGAGAACTGAGTTCAAGAAATTCAGCGAATTCAGATTATACTGAGCATTGAAATTGAGCTAATCCACATAATTAAATTATGATAAATTATATCATTGACCGAAGCGAAGCTAAGGTCTCAATTTCGACTCGATCGGCTTCCAGATCGCTTCCAGTTAGTGTTACTGATACAGGTATCATGTAATGTTGATGCAGACTCTCTCGATCCTCTTTCCATTATCACATGTTCCAGTCATTCGATCTCTAGTCATATTGCAGTGCTCAATCTGTGGTAATGGAAACGAGGCTTCATGAAACTGCTGTTTTGCGCAATTTGTACAACATGCCAGATGTGCGCTATGTGAACGAGTTTCAAACAACCTATTTTTCGTCTCCTTTTATTATTTTCCACTCAAACTGTTAGGAATGATAGTACTTGACGAGATGAACAATAATATGTCATCACATTGGCGAAATTCACTCCTATCTTTGAGTTATAAGCATTTGAAGATGAGTGATTTCTCTGATGTGAGAGTGGAGGGAACATTCTATGTTTGAGTGAATAACTCACCCTGTATTGTAGCGAAACGTCTCATATTATACGGTAGCACAACACTAGTTAGGTTATCCTTTATCCATAGCCCGAATATCAACCGTATCTGGGATATTTGCATTTTTCATAAGATCCATAAATTTCCATCATGGATTTTTGCAAAAATGGTCAACAATTAAAATCGATCAAACTATCAGGAATGATAGTACTTGACGAGAGAAACAATAATATGTCATCACATTGGCAAAATTCATTCCTATTCTGCAGTTATAAGCATTTGAAGATGAGTGATTTTTCTGTTCTGAGATTGGAGGTGAGATTAGTGGAGAGTAGATTTGATGTTAATGAGTGACATTCATTTCATCATATATTTCAGTTCATTCTGTATTTCATGTTTTGTTCCCCCACATCATAATCATCATCATTATCATCGGGTTTTTACTTTCCTTGCCCTATTACCACAGGTAAGGAAAGTATTCTAAAAAAATTAAGGTACCCTAATTTAAAGTTTTCCATACGTTTCAAGGTCCCCTGAGTCCAAAAACATGATTTTTGGGTGTGTGTGTGTGTGTGTGTGTGTGTGTGTGTGTGTGTGTGTGTGGTGTGTGTGTGTGTGTGTGTGTGTGTGTGTGTGTGTGTGGTGTGTGGTGTGTGTGTGTGTGTGTGGTGTGTGTGTGTGTGTGTGTGTGTGTGTGGTGTGTGTGTGTTGTGTGTGTGTGTGTGTGTGTGTGTGTGTGTGTGTGTGTGTGTGTGTGGTGTGTGTGTGTGTGTGTGTGTGTGTGTGTGTGTGTGTGTGTGTGGTGTGTGTGTGTGTGTGTGTGTGTGTGTGTGTGTGTGTGTGGTGTGTGTGTGTGTGTGTGTGTGTGTGTGTGTGTGGTGTGTGTGTGTGTGGTGTGTGTGTGTGGGTGGGTGTGTCTGTGAACACGATAACTCTATTCCTAATTAACCGATTGACTTGAAATTTTAAACTTAAGGTCCTTATACCATGAGGATCCGACAGTGAGAAATTCAATTCAAGATGGCGGAAAAAATGGCGGATGATTACTAAAAAACCATGTTTTTCACGGATAAACTGACATGAAACTCATTTCTAGGAAAATTTCAGGAGCTCCGTAATATTCTTGAGAAAAATGGCGGATAATGAATGGAAGACCATATTTTTCACGGTTTTCTCGAAAATGGCTCAAACGATTTTCTTCAAATTTATACCATGGATAGCTATTTAAAAGCCCTATCAACTGACATGAGTCTCATTTCTGAGAAAATTTCAGGAGCTCCGTAATATTCTTGAGAAAAATGGCGTATAATGACTAAAAAACCATGTTTTTCACAGTTTTCTCGAAAACGGCTCTTACGATTTTCTTCAAATTTATACCATGGATAGCATTCATAAGCTCTATCAACTGACATGAGTCTCATTTCTGGGAAAATTTCAGGAGCTCCGTAATATTCTTGAGAAAAATGGCAGATAATGACTAAAAAACCATGATTTTCTCAAAAATGACTTGATCGATTTTTTTCAAATCCATACCCTGTACAGTTATTTATCAGCTCTATCAACTGGAATGTGTCTTTTTCCTGGGAAACTAATGGGGGGTCCACCCCATCCTTGAGAAATGGACTTTGTAACCTCCTTCTTGTGCATGAGGTAGGTAGGTAGGTAGAGCAGTTTATAAAAAACACATAGTCGAGATATTTCATCTGTAGAACAGCTGTTTTGATGACTTTTAAAAAAATCATCGAATTTCACAATTTGCACAAAGGAAAAAGTACTCTGAAAAAAATTATATATGTACACATATTATACTGTAGTCTGATCGTAGTTTCAAATATCTTGCCGCAAATCATCATTATGTTATTCTCCTAAATAATTCTAGTTTAAGAATGAGGCTTACAGTTTAATGAGCAAGGAAAGTTGTGTGAGTGTACCACACCAGATTTTTTTCTGCTTCCTTTGAATGTTTCGCTGCTACCTACTATCAATTCATCTTATTTTTCTACTTTCTCTTCTTCTCATCCTTGTTTGTCACTCTCCTCTTTTTTTATTTCTTCTTCAACTATAACTCGGAACGTCCGTTCATTCAGAATTTTCCATCGCAGGGATACAGATTTCATCTGACTGTTTCTCGCATTTATGTTCCTTCTTCTGTTACTATTCTACAATGAAGCCTGGTTTTCACTAGTAGAGCTAGTAACTGGCATACTAACTCAACTCTACTTACTTGGTCGAGTAACTGGTTTCACTAAAATTGAGAGCAGTATTTAAAGTGTGTTGTCTAGTGAACAAAACTAACCTTAAAATGCCAATACTTTCTAATAAATTAACACTTTTTAATAAATAAAAATACTTCTTAAACTTGATAGCCTACGGCACAACTCCATTCTACTAGCTCGAGAGCTATGTCTTCATTACCATACTAGTGGTAGAGTAGAATGAAAAGCGGTAGTGATGGGAAGGCAAGTGGTAGAGTTCTATCCCACGTTGCTATCCCATTCTATTCTACTGAAAACTAGTACTCTACCATAAACGTTTTCTTTGGGAGAGTCCACAAGATAGTTAGTACTTGCCCAGGAAACTCTACCCCTAACTCTACCAATGAAATCCAGGCTTATATCATTGTCCTATCACCATTTGCTTGTGAAAATAATTCATACTAAGTTTCATCATAGAGAAACAATAGCGTTTATGCTATTGTTTCTCTATGGTTTCATCCTGTAATTCTTCTTCTTCTTTACTTTCCTCGGTTAGGCGCAACCGGTGTAAAGAAATTGTTATAATATTAAAAATAGTAAGCTTTAAAATACGGTAATCTATCACTGCAATGATATTATCATGACATAATGATATCCCGCAATTTATAAAGATTAGCAGTTTATTTAAGATATTATTGGATGATTTTCCTCTCTAATGTGTTTAGGTTCAGGAAAAACTGAAAGCTTCAATATTGAGCAGCAGGATATATGGTATTGGTGAAGCTCCAGGGCTTTGGCTACCTATCAGTTTAGCAAATCAGTCTACCTATTCAGGCGTATGATGCCCGACAAAACGAAGGACACATGAATCGGTGGTTTTAATTTCTACTTCAAGGTGGGCAGTCCACTAGAACAATATTTTCGTCCGAACTAGCATCGGCTGAAAACCAAGAAAGGAATAGATGCTTGTTTATTGCAACAGGTTCATACGGCAGTGCACGGCCGTCTCCGGCCGATCAATTTTTCGATCCGAATTGAAATGGATTTTCCGGCTCTATACGGCCGAACTAAGTGTTCCTAACCTAAAATTATTTCACAGTCTTGTTTGTTTTTGTGTTTTGAAGTTGTTATGTTTAATAAAGTTGTAACTATGGACAATGAAAAGTTGATAAGTTTGGTTCAAGAGCATGTTCCATTGTGGGATATGCGAGACAAAAGATATCATCGTTGTGATGTTCAAAGGAATCTGTCAACAAAGATTGCTTAATGAATAAACATTAAACTAATAAACGAATAAACTAATTTAGTGGATATTTGTTCATTCAATTTTCAAAATCTCAATACAATCATTTCTTATGAAAAATTTTGGTGGCTATGATAGTAGTTAATTCAATAATTGGGAACTAGACTGACGTAAACGGTTCCAATGGACGACCATATTCGGCCGAATTAACGGCCGGCAGATTAGTCCGATCGAACGGCCGAACGGATCGGTTGAATACGGCTCCAGTGGACGGTTATCCTAAAACGATTCTTCTAGGCTATATATTTATACATATTTATCGAGACCGCATGTCACTGGAATTAATTAACGAAACTTCAAATAAATTATACTTTACTTCTGTTGATGATTATTCTTCTTCTTTCTCAACACGCTTGATATGTAATATGTGTATAGAATTTCTTGAGAATATTAAAAAATGCATTCCCTACATTTCATTCTGGATGTAAATTCATTTTGGTAGTAGTGAATCTTGAGAGTCGTCAGACTACTTGGGTTCATTTCGCTTCCATTCTATATCCAGGGATTCCACTATCCATTAAGGCGAATCAGCATGGAAAAAATTATGATTCTAGCCCTATAGATAGCAGCACTGTTGGGGTCAAATTACTTTATGTGATTACTCACTTATTTTTAGTCCAATATGGAAGACCAAAACTGTTTTGCAATCAGCTTAAAGGTTTGAAACTCGCTACCATATGCTTAATTTTTTTTCCAATTTGAATAAGTTTTTACAATTGATAATTTTTATATTAAGAAAAAAATTAGGTAATGAAGGTAGTCATTTTAAAGGCAAATTTTTTTCAAGAATTTTAAAATTAATTTCAAACAAATCGGTTGAACGGTTCTGTCGGAAGCGCGTTTTTAATTCCAATGCATTGTTCAATTGGATTGTATTGTTCACGCGGTCAGAACAGTAGCACATGTCAGTTTACTGCCTAAGCCTAACGCACTGATTGAGCGCCTTCTCACTCATTCTCTCTCTCTTTCTATCTGACTAGTTCCAGAGCTTTCTTTCTTTGGAGCTGTAGTCATACTAGTCAGTGACCATATCGTGGTTATTGTTGTGGGAGTGAGTGATTGACAAAGTTTGCAATTCACTTAATACATTTTTTTTCAATCTGAATAAGTATTTACAATTGATAGCTTTTATAATAAGTAAAATTTTAACTAATGCAGGTAGTCATTTTAAAGGCAAATTTAAAATTTAATTTCAAACAAATCGGTTTAACGGTTCTGTCGGAAGCGCGTTTTTAGTTCCAATGCATTGTTCAATTGCAGTGTATTGTTCACGCAGTCAGAACAGTAAAATAATAATAATAATAAATAAATTTATTTGTTTCAAGCACATATGCTAATACAAACGAGTTGAGTTGAATACAGTCATTACATTCCATGATATCAAATTACTGATATGTCTTAAATCATATATGCTTTAAATATATATCACAAGTAAGAGTACTTTAGTAAGTATATGTTCCTAATATACAGAAGAATATGTCTATTACAATCAAAAAATTTGAAATTTTAAAATAAAATATCAATCTGTACATTTTCATTTAATAACAATTCCATAATATCTATCAATCATAGCATCCCAGTATTATATATCTACCTATACATATTTTATAAATGTGCAATAACAGTTCAACTACGAAAATAATGAATTTTACATAAAATTTATCCAATACTACATTTCTTACATACTAATAAAATACCATTTATAGTAATCAACAATAATAACATTCTAGTTTTAAATATCTACCTATTCGTATTTTATTAACAAAACGATTAATAACAGTATTAACTTCAACAATAATAAATTCTAGACAAATATATCCAATAATACATTTTCATATAATAATCCATCACGCATACAATAATCTCTTCCAACTATCTAATTTTTAGAGCTCAATCTATCCCCATCAAACTTACTTTATTCAGCTCAATGCATTCCCCACTTAACCGTCTAAAATGAGCATCGAATGCTTTTAATATTTTCAATGATATCCTTTGTTTCCTGACTATAATTATCGGACATTATTCAAGAGATTATTATCATAGATCTGATTTCGATTGCTTTCATTGTATACTCATACATACGGTTGATTTTCTGCTCCATAAAGTTCGAAGTAATATGGGTTTGTCATCGTCAGTAACCACATTTGTAGTGAATTTTTCTAAATAGTGTCTTCTTATTCCACCATACATCGGGCACCTCCACAGAAAATGCTCCACAAATTCCTTCTCTTTCATATTACGAATAGGGCATTCTAATGAGCTGTTAATCCATATTCCCAGGTCTCTATTATTATATAAATAGAAAGAGTCAGAACAGTAGCACACGGTCAGTGCACTGCCTAATGCACTGATTGTGAGCCTTTTTACTCGTTCTCTCTCATATTCTCTCACTCTCTTTCTCATTTTCTTTCTATCTAACTAGTCTCAGAACTCTCTTTCTTCGGATCTATAGTCAGTGACCATTATCATGGTTATTGTTGTGGGAGTGATTGACAAAGTTTGCAATTCACAAAATATATTTCTTTGCGTAATGGTTCAATCAACAATTTTACGATTATTGTGCAATGACAAAAATAAAACAAATGAATAGCTGTAGTATGAACTTGAGTGTAGTTTTGAAACATCAAAACAATGAAGGTGAGCCCTCTTCTGTCAACATTGTCCTACTATAGCATTGTCCTTCGTCCTAACTTCTTTCCGTTTCCATTATCATTGCAAATTCAACCCTCAATAGTTGTCACCACCTACCCATTTCACACCCGCTCATCCTTTGTCTATCACCACCTACACCTCTAATGTCTTTCTTTCCTTCACATGACTGTAGTGAACCTCCCGAGCTGTAAAACTCACCTAGGAAGTATTGTACTAATTTTGAAATCCGCGATTTGTATAATAATATTACTCATCATGTGTTTGTGAATGTATAGAACTTTATGAATACTTTATATATTATGGAATAAGTCAGAATCAAAATTCAAGACAGACAGCTGAACTCACGTGTTGACACATAAACGACAGACATTCTGTATGATTACTCGCAAAATACAGACACCCATCAACTGGTTTGGTGATGTAACCACACATTTTTTCTTACACAATAATTCCAATGTTACCCTGATTCAATACCCGCTATTACTTAGTAATAGCTTTCTATTTAGTAGGTATTGGTTATATCCTCAATAAATGTCGTCAAATCATGTTATAGCTTTCGTTCAATAACTGCAAATATACAGGTTAATCAAGTTGGAAATCGTATAAATTCGATTTTTATACAATGATGTAATAGCTTATGATAAGAAAAGTTGTACATACTTAGATATATCAAAAATCACCTATGAATTTACCTGGTAATAATAATTGTGGTTTTTCTTGAGACGGACGTTTCCACAACGTAGTTTTCCCAAGCAGAATGATTTCACTTTGATCACGGCTTCGCTGATAGTGAGGTTTTCAGCAGACTTCGGACATTTCACCTCAATCAGTTATCACCTCCGACCAGTCCGTCAGGTGAAGCCGCCAAGAAGTCATGTTCTTTGTCAACAAACAAACCGCAAGGCTGAACTTGAATTTCTTCCATTTCTTGAAACGCATTTATGGCAGCTGGTTCGTGGAGCTGTCCATACAACGAACTTCATTGTCCATTCTGATGATTTTGAAGTTGAAGACACCAGTGTCATATAACCATTATCACTTTTTTCACACTCGTATCTATGGTAGTCCAAAGATCTCAATTCTTGCACAAGATGTTTGCCGTCCACAATAAATCGGCCAGAAATAATATTAAAATCGTCTTTGGGTGGTCTTCCATCCGGCTCAACTATTAGATCTGGATACTCATCATATCTGTAATTAAATGGGGGTGATTAATTATCGGAACATGTTGAAAAATGATTGAGATTTTATATTTTATTGGCGCACGCACATAGCAGCAGACAGACGGGGAGAATATCAACTTCGGCATGCCAGAGTAAGCAGACATAATAATGTTTCTCCGCCTATGTCTGCTTTTGTGTGCGTAAAGAGAACTAGGAGAGCATAGAGACTCTTTGACAAATTCTAGATCTCTGGTAATTAGGCCAATATCATTTTACAAAAAATGTCAACTTGGAATTATAATTAGTTTTAGTATTGGAATGAACTTCTCTCTCTGAAGTTTATAGCGATGAAGAGTAGGTTTATATATCACAGTATGTCGATAATCTTTCTCAGAAATGATAATCGTATGCCTGTGAATATCTTTTATCTATGTATTCTTTCTCCCTTACCAATTGAGCTGAAGATAGTAATTCTATATGATTTATATATATATATATATTGTATAACACTATACTCCATATTGACACACATATATAACTGTATACTGTATTATATAGCCATTGACACAGCAGACAGAACAACATGACAAGCAATACTCCAAATCCAAACAAAACCTAACTCGCACTCTCTCTGACAATCGCTATCTCTCTCTTCCAACCCCTAAGTTTGGAGAAGCTATACAGCTGTGAGAGAGAAACGCGTTTGGCGAATGATAGTTTCATGCTTTCTCCCCTATCCCTGTCACACTCTTTCTAACTTCAGCCCATTGTAATATTTTCTGTTGTAGAACGGTGTGCAGAAAGTCTCTTCGGGTTTGGAAGAGGCGCCTATTGCATGAATGAACTAGTAATATTAGTCTTTTTAACTAGTGTGGAATTTATTTGTACTGTACTAAAATATCAAATAAATATTAGTCAGGTGATCGAGTCATTATTGCTATTTTCATATTGTAGGCTATATTTGTTTTTTTCAGCTTCGAAATACTAGCTTGAAAAAATATTTATCTTACTAAAAGTATCAAATATTAACTATGAAAAATTATTCTCGTTCTTGTTTAGCATCTACAGACGCCTTCAACACAACCTAGCTGAATCATTCAACTTCTAATAAAATTGATCTTATTGTGAATCTTCTCTTGCAAGACAATACTAGTCCAAAATCATATTTCTCAATGAGTAATATTGTGGGTTGATCCAACAAAGCTTTATATAACAGTTGAAAAAAACAATAGAATATAGAAAAAAGTGGACCAGTGAACAAAATACATTCTACTTGTTAGGAAGTATAGAGAACACCATATTCGTATATATGAAATTAGTTGTAAGTTGAGATGATGACATACCTTGTTAGGAAAGTATCACAGACGTTACTCTCCACGTAAGAAACTCCACTATTTCGCGTTGAGGTGGTATCAATCTCATGGTTCAAAGCTGGTTGTAGACCAATTGAGGGGAATGGTGGCACAATTGTAGCAAAATCAGAGGTGCCATCAAGGACGCTTTTTTTAGATTTGACTCTAAGGTGGAAGAAGATGTTGATGGCCCAAATTTTTCTTCTCCTTTAGATTTCCTTTACAAAAAAAGAAAAGTTTATAGGTCTGATGTATTAATTCTCATTGAATTAAATTTTAAATGAATATAGTTTGGGAAATAATTGAATCATAGTTAAAGAAATGCCTGGAAACGTTATGTTTGTATAGAAAATAATATTATATAACTTTGAATGTGAATGTCTATTCCAAGTATCATTATTCAAATATGTGTTTTCTATATTATAATGTATGTGTTGGCTTATTCGTTTTTTCAATTGTTATTTTTATTTATCAAAAAATAACCGGTGGTTTGGTAGATACAAGGATATGGACCATAAAAAACTTCACTTCTTTTTATAGAGGTAAATAATAATTTACTATACTCGCTGATAATTATATTCTGTAAACTATTAAGTTACTTACTTTTGCTGTAATCTCCATTTCATCAAATGCACTGGTACTTTTCTGTTGTGTGGTCTTCTCTTCTTTCCTTTAGGAGTTGACGTTGCACTGCAATTAAATTTAGAAAAAAATTATTCTGGAAACTTGTGATTATGGGATATGAAAAGAAAGTGTATGAAGCAAAAGGATTTGTAAATTCATATTTCCAACACAGAGAATGGGCTACTGTGATACTAAATATTGTCTTCGTAAGGGTATAATTGTATTTATGGTGGAGGGTGAATTCCTATAGGGAATATAGAGAAGGATCAGACAACCATGAGACATACAATTTTAATTGAATACATTTGACTATTATTAGCATCTTATTACTTTATTAGAAGTAATGAGCATTGGGATCGGGAACATTTCCAATCACAATTTTCTCTATTTAATTCACTTCATGTATAAGTGATGCTTATAAATTCTTCAAAGTTGAATATAAAGTGTTGTGAGTCGCAAACTATTCATTGTAAATTCTTAACCTGTCGTAACATAATGCAAGTGAGATTGTGGAAATTCGAATCTTGAAATTACAAAGTTTACCTGGGTTGAAAGTTCTCAGTGGATACAGAAATGGCATCTGCTGAAACACTGTCAGCCTGGGAAGATGAAGGCGCTTCGAGCGATAAGGTTTGTTCTTCAATCCTGAAATGTTCAAAAATCACTTTGCAGACATTTTTTCATATATATATAGTCTACATAATTTGCAATTTCTCTACACTCTTCTCACTGGTACTTCATTTCCACAGGAATCACAATGATCAGGAGAGAAAAAAAGAACTTACATTGAGCTATTTTTCTCCTAAATTTAGATAAGATTACAGAATTAAAAATAGGTTTAGTCTATAAATTCAATTTAGGTCACATCGTAAACAGTATGTTCTGAACAAAAATATTGTACAAAACCGATTCTTGAAATATCTAGTCGCATTTGTATCACCTCACTATAAACATTACTTTTAAATAATAGTGTACTGTGAGTTTTGTAAGATCAATTCAAATTTGCCATGCTTTTCTATCACCCGGTTGCTCTCTGTACCTATCCATTCAGACATATATCTTGAATAATTATGCGAATAGCGTTGTCAATAACGTTGACGTTTGTTCATATTAACAAACATAAAAAAATACATAACGAAATACCTCTCTTGAGATAATACGAACTGAGAATATAATTATATTTACATAATAACAATATTAATTATTCAAAGCATGATTTGCTTCATATTATAGTAGGCCTAAAGTACGTGACATTTTAATTTATCTAATTATATGAAATGAAATCAACTAACCTTCTACGTCTGTTAGCATGAAATTCTGGTGGTAGCCGCCTTTTCATTCTCCTGGCTGAAAGAACCAACTTCGTCTTTCCCTTCACCGTATGTCTTAAATCCATTTTACCGGCCGAAAATGCCAGAGAAACATATATAATACGGAAATCTAAATTATATGTGGAGTGCGTCTGGAAATACTATGTCCTAGTACTAGCCACGATCACTGTCAATATGACAAGTGAACAAGCTGAAGAACTAAGAAAAGTTGTGACCAGCCTGAGCTCTAAGAATGAAGGCTGACTTGTGGGTGGGGTGGTGGGTGAGTGACTTGTGTGTTGGGGTGGAAGGTGCCTGAGTGACGTTTGGATCCGGTTCAGAATCGGAGGCCTTTATAACCATACCCTTGGTTGCTCGATCAATGAAATTCAATTGAAAACTATGGAGTTCAATTTAATGCAATGACGACAACTTAAATTTAATTAAGTTATGAAATACTTGAATTAATTATGCCGTTAAATTTAATAGCATTCACGTATATTCGACTCTGAAACACAGATTATGATGACGCAATTCCACTAAGAATAGGAATCTAAGAAAAATCATTGATTACAGTTATTATTTAATCATAGATTAAATTATTGTAATTTATTACTGTAATCATAAATTACAGTTATTATTTAATCATAGATTAAATTACTGTAATTTATTACTGGTTATTACTGTAATCATAGATTACAGTTATTATTTATCTCCAGTTTCCTTGGTATACTTCTACGATAGTTTTCAATCATTTACATGATATTACGATAATATGATAATTCTTTCATCGTATGAAGAAGGTAACGGTACAAAAAAGGCGCTCAAGGTTAACCATGAGTAAATTTTACTCACTTTCCAGTTTTCTTGTCATGAATGAAACTCTCCCATTTTAGATTAAGAAAAACAAACTTGCTATGATTCTGATTAACTAGTAGAGAGCAATAAAATGATTAAAATAGATAAGTAAAATATAAAATTTTGACTATTGGCAGTAAAATGATCATTTCTCTGTCTCCGCATCCATAGAAAAAAGAGTGAAACGTAGTTTCATTCCAAAAAGTAAACGAAAAAAACTTGCTAACACTAAGAAAATAAATTCTAACACTAAGAAAATAAATTCTAACACTACAAGATATAGGCCTATAATTCTATTGCATATGATTACTTATTGAAAAAGAGCGCTTAATGGTCACCAAAAGTAAATATTACTCTCAAGAATTTACGTGTAGCACGTTCTCTCTTCTTTTTATGATCCCTTTCTATTTTCCTACTAATTGACCGAAGCGAAGCTGAGGTCTTAGTTTCGACTCAATCGGCTTTTGTCTGTTTGTTTGTTTGTACCGCAGTTACAGTCGCAGTTATTGTCCGATTTGGATGAAATTTGGTATACAAGTTCTTTGAAACAAGGCGCAGAAACGTATGTGTACCGATTTTTGATAAGACCTCCGGTTTTTATATAAATTGTGCCGCTCTAAAATGTGCTGTATTGAATGAATAAGAAATTCAATAAAATTCAATTCAAAATGGCGGATAATGGCTAAAAAACCATGTTTTTCACGGTTTTCTCGAAAACGGCTCTAAAAATTTTCTTCAAATTTATACCCTAGATAGCTATTTATAAGCCCTATTAAATGACATGAGTCTCATTTCTGGGAAAATTGCAGGAGCTCCGTAATATTCCTGAGAAAAATGAATTTTGCTAAAATTCTATCACGATTTTCTCAAAACTGACTTGACCGATTTTTTTCAAATTCATAACCTGTATAGTTATATATCAGCTCTATTAACTGGCATGAGTACCCTCCCTGAGAAACTAACAGGGGGTCCACCCCATCCTTGAGAAATTTACTTTGTAACCTCCTTCTCGTGCATGAGGTAGGTAGGTAGAGCAGTTTATTCAAAAGAACACATGTCGATATTTTATTTGTAGAACAGCTGTTTTGACAACATTTTTAAAAAATTGTCAAATTTCATAATTCAAACAAAGGAAAATTTACTCTGAACACAATCACAATAGTATAATCATAGTTTTAATTATTTAGCTGCCAATCGGCATAATGTTATTCCCTAAATTATCCTCGTTAATGAGGCTTATAGATCAATGAGCAAGGAAAGTTGTGTGAGTGTACCACACCAGATTTTTGATGATGTACTTTAATTTATGAATCAATAAAAGAATAAATGGCATTAGCGGAGGAAGGTTGCCGAGTCAGTATTTTCTCCGATCAGCTGTGATGAGCAGACATGAGTAGGAATGAATGAATGACTCAATGTGCTATTGTTGTTGTGGAACTGCTGAGTAGACAAGGCCGTCAAGGGCGCCGCCGATGGCCTACGATGTAAACAATGGCTCCAGTGTCATAGTTGAGTTCGTTGCCGCTAGATCGCGTAACCTCCTTGATCTGCAGAGAATTTCTGAATTATTTTCTCCTACACATTCCGTTCGTTGCTCGTGTCACTGTAGTGAGGTCCACGTTATAATGGCAGTGTTTGATTAGCATGTTATTGCTATCCTTATCTATCATTCAACAAAGCAGATAGCGCTTTCTCTTTCTCGCTTTGCTCTGTTGCCAGATCGTCTTTTAACAATGTAGAATTAATAGAGTTTCTCAAAATTCTATCTTGAGGGTCGCATTGCAGAGAGGTCCCAGATGTCACACTAAAGAATTATATGAGGACTTTAAAGTGTTCAATGTAAGGCAGCTATTTGTGAGATCTGCCTTAATTTACATGCACTCTCACCATAACCAAATTTTTAACAATATAATAGATCATAGATACCCCACCAGAGCATCACATATAAACAATATACAGACTCCAAGATTAAATAAAACATATTCAACAACTAATATTCAGTACCTGTCACACATAATACTTACCTGACTATCTCAAAACATTTCAAAATTACAGATCAGGCCAGTATAAGCGACTTGTTGGGAAGTGGTTAATTATAAGTGACCAAGAGGAGTCTGAACGCGTGCTTCTCTCTGTATATAGGTAGGGAATGTGGAACTTTGTAATCTTGTCTGTGGTTCTTCGGAATTCAAGTCCCATTGTGCTTATTATTATTATTTTATTTTTTTGTAGCCAGTGTAGTTTATTTACTGTTATAGTATTACATGTTTTTGATTGGATTGTACATCATCATCACCATCATTCATTTTAAGTTTTGGAAAATTCTTTATAACTTGGTATTTAATTGCATTGCTATAGTGTATCTACCTTTTAGTTTTACTAACTTTTTAGTCATTAATTATAACTGGCTGTTTCTGCAGTCAATTATTTGTTGAAAATGGAAAAAAAAAATGGATAAATGTATGAAAGTTGTCACTTTTATGGGTACATGAATATATGCCCCTCTGTGTGATATCAGAACAACAAACAGGTAATAGTTTTAAGATTGCTTTATTTAAGCTCATTACAATTGAAATATTCTAATCCCAAATCTGGGGTAACCTACAAATTGCTCGGTCCATATAAGAGATCAAAGTGTGTTTATCAGTATACCGCCGTTCACTCTGACCAATTAAATAAATTCTCAGTTCTGATATCACACAGAGGGGCATATTCATGTACCCATAAAAGTGACAACTTTCATACATTTATCCATTTTTTTTGTGTGGTCCATGCCCTCCCTGGAGCAGGCAGTCAGAATATCAACATTTACTCATATAATTTTTTTAATCTGTATTTTTCTCAAATTTAGTTTAATATAATATTAATTTTCATAATTTAGTTTATCGATTTCAAATTCATGCGAATTACGCCAGGCCCTCACAAACACAGGCTTAAGGTTAAGCTTACATGTGAGTCTCTCATAACGTAAAAAAAATTAATTAACAAAATATTTCATCTTATTCATGAAAATTCATTATGAAATTATAAAAAATATAATTCCTCTCTTAACAAAATAGAATTGAGTATTTTAAACGAGAATTAACAGTTAATATTACATCAATAATCAATGAACCTGTATCAGCTATCGTCTATAGAAGGCATTGACAAGACAGAGGATCGGAAACGTTTTTGTTCCATCTTTCTCCACTGCCATTATAACGTGGACTCCACTATAGTGTTGTAATGCATAATTCACCGTCGATAACTTTCTAACGATGTTGAATGGCCCATTACAAGAGAGGTGGAATTTGTTTGCCTCTCCTGGTTTGACAGCAGAATCGTACAAGCATAAATAAACTCTCAATTCCCTTCCTTTATTAGTTTTATTTTCAATCTTTTTTACAGCCGATTGTGTAGACTTTTCGTGGGTTGTTTTATATGCTGTTGACAGTTTATTTCTTAGGTTGATTTGATGTTCACCTACTCTCGTCTTTCAAGACTCAAGCGAGAATCAAGAAGGTCCCTGGAAGTATCATCTCTCGTCCATGTAGCAAATAATAAGCGCATTACCTAGTCGATAATCTTAAATTATTCAATTTTTGTCAGACGATACATAACCATCTTTAGTGGAAGTGTCACCGCTTCCTTACACTATTCATGGCATCTATTGTTATTCTGAGCAATGGATCGCTCAGTGGACTGCTAACCCCCAAAATCGCTCATCGGAAATCGCTCAACGGACGTAACCGATTTCAAGGACAGAGTTGATCCTAGGATCGAGGTGGATCCTACGTTTTGATTCTGGTTCTCTTTTGTTGTTTGAACATGACAGGCATTGATTTTGAATTACTGTATTAGGCCTCAAATCATTCAACATGATTTGATTGATTTGGCAATAGGCGAGAAAGTTAAAACAATAAATTGAAGTACTTGGATATACACTCCAGCAGATAAAGAAAGGGAGAGCTAGCTTAAAGTTTATCAGATATTTGTCTCCACAAATTAGTAGGTTTGTAAATTTGATGGTGTGCTGTAAATTGAAATTCACAATCGAAAGTCAAACACAATAACTATTCATAATAAAAACTTGTCTCTTAATACTGTAGGCCGACTCTTTTACAAGTAGGCCTACGATTCATTCAGAGTGCCAATCTCAAAGATTCAATATTTTAACAGCAGTACCATGCAGGCCAAATCCAGCTACAAAAATGAAGAACAATTCAATTGTAAATTGGACTGCTTCATGGCATTTCAATTAATTACAAACTGATAAAATTAAATGCACTTGATATCTATCGTATAATTATAGGCTGTTAATGAAGATGGAAAAACAAAACTCGTTTGCCTTGAGACATGTTAGGTACGTTATTACTGTACAAATAATATGAAAAATATAATTATGATATAAATAATAGTTATCTAAATTAGTTCAATTTAGATTGATTAATAAGGTAGTTTTACTTGATTCAAAATGAATAATAACATAACCTAAAAAAGTGTAGACCAGATAACTTAAGCCTAAAGCAATCAACCTGCTTTTAATTTTCTCCGGTTTGTTCGGAAGTCGATAACAACTAAATTTTTATCCTTCCTGTCTACAGTCAAAAAGCACATACCATAACAATTTATCTGATAGATTTTCAAATTGGCTTATAAATCGTACGGTAATCAATAACCTGAAAAATTTACATACGGTACCTTATATCAATCAACTTGGTTTTAATTTTTTCCGGTTCTTTCGGAAATCGATAGAAACTGAATTTATCCTTATCCTTTCTTCTGTAATGTTTAGGCCTACAGCCAGGCAAAAAGCACATAACACACTGATACAATTTCAAATAGGCTTATAAAATTTTGAAATTAGTATCAATTTATTTGATGACTGTGACGTCGCACATCAACTTTTTTACAAATTATTATTTATTTCATAGAAGAGGTATTTAAATTTCGTAGAATAAATAGGACAAAATGCTTAAAGGAGAGCCTATTGGGAAATTCTCATTTTGATGCTTTTGGGTATAGATGGAGATTGCTTAGTAACGTATGTTCTGATCTGAATACAATTGCTGATATCCACACTTATAACACCAGAGGGAGGAATAAACTGTCTTTGAGACAACACCGACTGCATCTGTACGAGAAAATGCCCTCTTATATTGGAGCTAAATTGTTTAACGACTTACCTACCGAGCTGCAGTCCTTGTGTGATAAAAAGTTTTTAAGAGTAAAGTGTATAAATTCCTGGTTTCACAAGCCTACTACAGTGTACTCTAGTCTTCCATGTGTGCTTTTTATTGTGTATTTTATTATTGTTACTTATTAAGACTGACGTTATTCAACTGTATATTATAAAGTGTACTGTGTTGAATAAAAAGATTATCTTATCTTATCAAATAGTTCCACAAGTCCCCGCGAGATTGCGACAGGTGTCTATTGACTCCTCACCAAGGTCTAATATTCTCTTTAAATTAAAAAATATAATTCAAATTAACAATAAAATCATTGAAATTTAATATTTTTTATGAGATCAATCATTTAAATACATAAAAAGTCGAAATTCGATTGCAGTAATCAATAAACTGGTGCAAGTCTCCTCACCTCTCGTTTGAGTTTTGTGTGAACATTAGCCTACCCTGACCAAGTGAATTCTGATCGTTATTCAAAGTGGGTGACTGCTAGAGCCGAAGCATGGTTTCAGCCGACAGTTATTACTATCGTATGATGACTTGCATGAATGTTTGTTCATCTAAGCAAGCTTAACAGTGATTTTTGATTTTATACTCAGGTTTTATGGCTCATAAATCTGAATATAAAATCAAAACTCACTCTTAAGCTTACTTAGATGAACAGACATTCCCATGCGAGCCATCATGCTATGTAATTGCTGATGGTTGAGCCCATCATATTCTTCGGCTCTCGCAGTCACCCATTTTGCGTTATATTAAAATTTATATTATACGCAATTATTTGCGTAATACCCTTATCCTACCCGTTATACCATTTATCCTAGATTAAAATTTGTATTTAACGCAATTATTTGCGTTATACCCTTATCCTACCCGTTATACCAGTTATCCAAGAGTTAACATTTGATCACACTAAACAAGGAGTGGGAAAATGAGTGAGTCTTTTTACATGACCTTTTTTCATCAATAATGTTTGATTAGCAATGGTATTGCTATCCTTGTCTATCATCCAACAAGCGGATGGCGCTATATCTTTCTCGCTTTGTTCTGTTGCCAGATCGTCTTTTAACAATGTAGAATTAATAATTAATTAACAAAAAATTTCATCTTAATTATAGAAATTCATCATGAAATTATTGAATTATATAATTCCCCGCTCAACAAAATAGAATTGAGTATTTTAAACGAGAATGAAAAGTTAATATTACATCAATAAACCTGTATCAGCTACCGTCTGTAAAAGGCATTGACAAGACAGATGATCGGCAAAGCTGCTCTTCTATCTTTCTCCAATGCCATTATAAAGTGGACCTCACTATAGGACTATAGACTAACTTGTACCGTCTCTACCAAATGTAATATAGAAAAATTAGATGACTAATGAGATGGTGTCTGAGAACTGAGAACAATGTTAATAGAAAACTGAACAATTTATGTATGATTAGCAGGTAACCCGTACTCCGCAAGGAAACTTGACCTACTGAAATCTAGAATAATTTAAAATAGGCCTATAACCATCCTCCGTAGATTAGAAATCTAATTGCAAAATTTCAAAAATTTAATCAGGAGAGTAGTTCAGACGTGATGATGCATTCCCTACGTGCAATTCATTCCTTTATTACATATATTATAGATTATAGATGATAGATTTCTGACTGATAGATGATGAGAAGGAAATTTATTTATTTTCAAAATTAATCTTTTCTGATTTATAATTAAAAACGAATTTGAATTTGACATCCACAAAAAGTGTATCTAAAACTGAAAGCTTGTGCACCTATAGTTATATCGAATGGGACTGTGGTATACTGAAATAGATTCTCCTCTGAGAACAGAAAGTTATTGAATGTTTACTTTCCTCAGCTGAAGGCATCTGATAATATGATTGTGTCAAATCCAACACAGACAAATATTTGGCATCAATGAACCAATCCATGTACACTATATAAAAGCGAAATGACACGGATTAATTTACTCAATAATTCATTCATGGAGCATTTTCTACGCTTTCTTAAGAACTAAAGGACAGATTATGTTCAAATTTAGTATAGTACCGTAGTTCTGCAAGGGTCTAGAAATTTTGTCTTGAGAGGACTTCAGAATTACACCAAATATACGCCCAAGATGAGCGGTTTTACAGCGTTTTTGAAAGCGTTTTCCAAGCGTTCCCCAGAGTTTGTTTAGAGGTATCTTTTCAGCAAGGGTCTAGAAATTTTGTCTTGAGAGGACTTCAGAATTACACCAAATATACGCCCAAGATGAGCGGTTTTACAGCGTTTTCCAAGCGTTCCCCAGAGTTTGTTTAGAGGTATCTTTTCAGCAAGGGTCTAGAAATTTTGTCTTGAGAGGACTTCAGAATTACACCAAATATACGCCCAAGATGAGCGGTTTTACAGCGTTTTCCAAGCGTTCCCCAGAGTTTGTTTAGAGGGTATCTTTTCTCAGGTTTTTCATTGAGTTTTCGAAGCATTTTTCTACAGTTCTCAAGCAAATTCATACTTGATAGCTTGATAGGGTTAGTGGAAAAAATCTATAGATTTCCATACATTCAATAGGTGGCCGATTCGTTCTTGGGGTGGAAGTTGTGAGTTGAAAGTACAACTCCAAGTAGAATCGGCGACCTGTTGAATGTCTGGATTTGAAGTCCAAATACAAGTGTACAAAATAAGAGGTCTTCACCTCCATAAACGTATCAACCACCTGTTGAATGTCAGAAAGGCTGAAGTTCCATTTTCAAAAAAACCTCAATAGCATGTAACTTAAGTGATCTAATGTTATGTCCTTTATAGGAATGCATGAAGGAAGTAGAGCTTGAAACATTCAAGTTCAAAGTCGTTGTCCGTCTGTGGGTTTGTTTGTATGTTCTACAATAACTTTTGAAAGAATTGATAGAAAAATCGCGTTTATAACTTTAAAAAACCGTGCAAAACTCAAAATTGAGAGTAGCCGATACAAATCGTGTCAGCATAAATGGCTAATTTTTTTATCTCGTACTCACACTATTCTCAATTCTCAATTCCAAATGATCCCACTACCGTATTCTTTATCTCAATCCCGAAAGAACGTTTTCAATTCTTGACGAATTTTTTTTTTAATCTTATATTATTATTTTTAAAATATTAGAATTATTTTTCGGATGGAGGAGCCTACCTATATTTGAAGGATATTATTCTCAAAGATTGTTTCAATTATTTTTCAGGGCTGAAAATTCGCTGTTCAACCTTCTTCGTCTACATCTGCATCCATCTTAAACATGGCGGTTAGTAGAATACTCTTTTCCATAGCTGCACATTTTTCTCAACTGCTTCTACTGTAGTATCTGTAGTAAGATCAACGTTATAAAGTTAGGACTACAGAGTTGCCGATTCTCTTTTACCTACGCCTTCCAAATTATATAGCTGTGATTCAATCTAATCCAGCATATTCGTTTCTGTTCAATAAGTGTTAAATATGTGAGAAGATGTTACTGTATTGTGTTTACGAACACTTGAAGGAGTGAAAAAATACTTGAAATAAAAGTGATTTATGCTAGTTTTTTATTGCTTTGTAATAATATTATATAATGTATAAATCAATATTATATATTCATATTGTATTTTGAGCAGGAGTGATGGAATTTATGCTATTTGTAAGCACGATATGGAAGGCGGGAGAAGCCTCCACCAAATATGTAAGCAAAATGTGCCTTCACTGAAATATGTAAGGGTGGGAAAATGAAAAACAAGAACCACAAGAAAAGATCGAACAAGTTTTTGATATTTAAAACAAAAAAATAAATTATTTATTACAAAATTAGAATTATAATTAGAAATTACGAAATAATAATAATAATCAGATGAATATTTCAAGGGCTACTCGCTTTGCTGCTAGTGAAGATTTCAATTGTTGTGGTTATGGAAAATTTAAGAACAATGACTCAGTAGTCACCTACCTTTATGAAAATGGCTTCACACTTTGGCATCCACTGGTTGAAACGCGACGTTAATTATTAATTAAAAATCAAAATAACTGATCTAATGAAGTGGGTTCAGATCCCTTCCTATTCAATAATACAATTCTCTTTAAACTGCCCGAACTGCGACAGGAAAACTGTATTATAAAACAAGAGCAAAATCTATCCCCTTCACCAGAACAGCCGGACTTACTCACAGTCCTAACGAACGAGCTCTCACAACTGACAACCCAAAAGTAAAATTTTGGGTATTAAATATAACTCAGTCAATGCCAAACATGAAGCCATCTCAAATACATATTTTTATCAGTCGCACAAGCGGCACGTTTTGTTATTAAAAACAAAAAGAGAAGCTATAATAATTTTGACAACAAATGAAATAAACAATCTTTCTGTCGATGACAAAAATTGTTCTAAGACAAAAACACTGTTCATTAAACTTTTCTAAATTAAAACTCTAAAATCCTGATCAATATGAGATAAATATATGATTCATATATATGTCCCATATGACCAGGTGACATATTCTATTTTATATGGTACAAATAACTTTGCTCATTATGCATATGAGTGGTTCTATTTGTTGTATTACCCACATTATGAGTTGATTTCTACAATGTGTAGTCCATTGAATTAAGTAATTTAAATTATAGGAATAATTATTGTAATTTTGCATTCCTCTTTCCAGGATGATCGATTAGCTTCAAAGCTAAGCGATAGGCCTGTAAATCTGCAATTCAAAAATTGCACAAAAAGAAAAGTCGATGTGAAATGGGTGGACTATGAAGGGGATGCCCACACCTTCTTCACTTTATCGGAGGGAGAAGCAATGAATGTCGTCTCTTTTGTGGACCACATCTGGATAGTGCGGGATTCTGTAACATGGACGTTATATCAAGCCAACCTGATGTCTTACTTTGTAGTACCACCGCTCCCTACTCTGAGAAACACAGTTCCTGATCACACAGTCATCACCAGGCTGGTCCGGATAACTTATCCATTGCTATCGTTGAGGGAGTTAGCAGGGAACAGCACTCGAGAACAATGTGAGTTGTTATAACTAGTTATATTACTAAACTATTAACTTTTCCTCCACCTACTGTCTAAAGTACTTACTTTACTCCCTGAAACCTAATACTAAAGTGTCACTTTTTCGCTCTCGGTAGTAAAAAACAGAAAAACTCCCTAGGGAGTAAAAGTGACTCCATTTAAATAACATGGGAAGCATCTCTATTTTGAAACTTACATTGTAATAGGTTAGAAGGTCTAAGCTCAGATGAGAAAGCATAATAGAGGTGTCTGTCATTGAGTCAACTGAATTCAATACCACAACCAGAAATTTGATTAACTCATGAAATATATGTTTGTATGATAATTATTATATTCTTAATATTAGTAGACGATAAAAATTTATACAATTTTTAAAATATTTTATTCTATTCAAAATACCAGCCAACAAATATTTTTGATCTGCAATTCAAATCTGAACCGCGTGATCTGGAGTCAGCCATTTTTGGTAGCTGCTCAGCTGATATAATTGTTACAACTTTTGCCGATAGATAGCGCAATCGGCAGTGCCAATCAGACGACCGGTTTTTAGGTTTTAGAATTAGGTTATGTTGTTAGGAATCATTGTCACCAATACGTAGGTTATTAGAATGATTTTATTTGCAGTTTCTATAAAAAAATGTAGATGGAGGAAAAATGTTGTGTACATCACGAGCGAAAAATACTTTTTCTCCCTCAGGAAAATTGCTGCCCTCGGCTTCGCCTCGGGCTTCAAACTTTTTCCCACAGGGAGAAAAAGTCGTACTTTTCACTCTAGATATACAAATAACTATTGTTAAGTTAAATAATTTTTCCAAGTGTTTTTCAAATATTCACAAATGTAACACAGTATCTAAACTACAACAAAGTTATTATACACTGTTTCATCATGAAAAGCAACATCAACTGAATATATCAATCTATACAGATGGAAATTACTGAAGTATTGCAATTATTCAAATGGTAATGAATTAATAATGATTATTAAACGGAAATCCAAATTAAATGCTGCAAATGATCCCGAAGACTTCTGCTACTGCAAATATTGATAACAGCTAGATGGAAATTCGATGAGCGCTACTATTCAAAAATTATTTGTCAGCCCAATCCAAACTATGTTGTTGTTTTTTTCCTACTTTCTTCTCCAATACTTCCCTTTTTCTTCTCCTCTTCACCCCTTCTTTCCTTACTTTTATACCCTCTACCTTCCTATTACATGGGAAACCATAGTTGACTAGATATTTTTCCTCCTCTCTTTCTTTTCAGCACACCCCGCCATGAAGCCTGTTTTTGTAAATCATTGGAAATTTATTTTTGATTGTAATTTTTTGTGTTTTGATTTATTTTAAGTATATTGTATTGTGTTGATTGGAATAAGAATTGATTGATTGATAATATCATACCTATTTGTTATAAACAGGGTTTTAGGTGGTAAATTGGAATATATGAATGGATCATTTAAGTAAAAAGAGATGAATACTATACTGCGATGGTGTGTGATCCGTTGCTGATGGTTCCTTAGTTATCACACAGCTGAACTGACTGGATATTTCACTTAACGTATTAACAATATACAAGTCTTTGGTTTCACTTTTAATGTATTTCAACTAGTGCAAGTTTCCTCACTATAAGAACAAATACATTTATTTGTACAATATGTTGGGCCGAATTTCTCACTGAAAATTAAAGAAATTAAACGAACATGAGCTACTGATTATGGATCAAACTATTCAACGAAAAACAATGAGTTTCGACGATATTTCCAAGAATTTAAAATAGGCCTATAACTATCCTCGGTTGGAATGTATATGCAAAATTCAGTTGAGACGTGATGATGCATCATTCGTGAATTTCTTATACTGTACGTGTATAAGTCAGTTCTTTCCTTCATTATAATTATAGATGGTTTAAGTTTGAAGCATGGTTCTGGTTATGAAAACACAAATTGGAATTGTACGAAAAAATACATTGATAACAAGGTCACGTCCGCCTTACAGGAGCATCATTGAACAGAAAAAAGTTCTTTGAAGTAAGCATAAGTACTAAAAATTATAACCAGCAAAAATAGAGAAAACAAAGTTTTAAAATCTAAAATCCGATTTAGCACTAACAGAAACACAACAATCAATCCTCAATAACAAAAACTAAATCACTGATATAAGTGAGGTACGGTTTGTCAGGTCAAAAATTCAGTGGTTTTAATAATATGGCATAAGCAAACATATGCATGTGAAATCGACATCCAAACAACATATACAGAATCCAGCAACCACTTTTATTATTATATAATATTATATAAACAGGACCAGGTTTCGTGGCTTCACCAGCCACATCTTCAGCTGTTTGTTTACAATCTTCAAGCTGTTGTAAACAAAAAACCGAAGATGTGGCTGGTGAAGCCACTAAACCAGGTTCTGTTTATATAATATTATATAATAATAAATTGGTTGACAATTTCAATTTGTGTTTTCATTGTGGAAAAGTACCACATCACACCCAACATAACAAACTGTATTGTTCCTGATATGCATTATGCTAATAAATATTGTATGTTTAATGTTACAGTGCCAATCGAACTTCTGAATCGCCCCAAAATAAGCACTCCGCGAATCTGGAGCGATGATTTGGTGGAGTTGAGCTTAAATAATATGACGAACAAGAGCTTAAATTTGATCTGGGTGAGGCCAGATGGGGTGCAGAACATTTTCTGTATAGTTGATGCACAATTTCATGTGTCACTGATGACATTGGTAGGAGACATGTGGTTGGCTGAGGATTCAGTCAGTGGGGAAAGACTGTTAATTGACGGCAAGTCAAATTATGTTGTCAGCTTGCCACAACCCCAGCACCCGCTGGTTATCACAGCGCCACTTGCCTCGCTATATCAGCTCGCCCGCATGGCGTTACGGCGCGCCGTCTTCATATCAAGAGCACCAGTCAAGCTGGAACTGCCAGACACATTACTGCGCGACATAGGAGGCCAGTAACCTACTTTTAGGGATGTCAATCCCGGGATCCCGGTCCATTACAATCCCGGGATTTTTCAGCGTGAATACCGGGATTTTCGGGATTAGAAAACCTGAAATTGTGAATAGAATTTTTCCAAAAACAATTCAATATAAAATTCACTTACGGTGATAAATATGAGTTTTGCATAACTAATTTTTTGTTCTAATTGATAATACATTTGACTAAAGTATTCTACAGACACAGCCTACAGTTGCATAGTATATTATACATAATATAGGCCTACTGTACCCTGTACTGGCTACATAGAATTCGCATTATCGGTTCGCATTATTCGCAGAATGATTGATGATCGGTTGTTATGCCTCCATGTTTGTTTCTCTTCACACAGAACCACAATGGCGGAATATTTGCAGTAGTGCTGATGTCCATTCCCTTGAATTGCACTCAGAACTTTGAAAATACTTTAAAAATCTTGAAAAGTTATTGGTGTCTAATTGGATCAAGTTTATTATATTATCTCTGTTTAATTTTGCCGCCTTCAGTATTGCGCTAGAACTCGTAGAGAACGGACTTATAGTGGAGTAGTAATAGTGTAGTGTAGAAGTAGTGAGTCAGCAGTTTGCTCGCGATTAAAAGTGGAACAAAAATATTGCATTGAGTATCGGTCGTCAACCGCGGTATTTTATGCAAGCAAAGCGACCTGCTTTTCGTGGCGGTAATATAGCTCCGTTCGCGTTTCCGTGTGCGTGAGTGATTATTACGAGTGCTGTTTGAAATGTATGGTAGCGAAATCGCACTATGTCCGACTTAGAGAAGCCACCAAGTTTTCCTGCATCATAGCAAGAAGAAAAGGAAGCCACTAACGAGAGCATGGAAACCAACAACATGGCAAATACACCAGAAATCCAGTGTTCACCGGATCAATACATAAAAGCAAATAACTCAAATCTTCAGCCGAGCAGGTACTTTTCATCGCCTGGAAGGAATCTGATGAGAAGAGGAAGGAGCTGGAGAGAAGCAACGCCGAACTCTTGCAAAAAATGCAGGATTTGGAAAAAAGATTTCTCAATATTGGGAAAAAGATCCATAGCCCACAGCCTACCAGCTCAGCAGCCGAGAACTACTCGACAAATGAAGAAGAATTGGCTAAAGAAACTGAATGGATCAGAACTCGTACTAAGCGGGCTACCAAGAAGAGGAAGCTTAGCACCCCATCGCCAGAAATCGAAAATGAGTCTGCAAAAAAGAAGCAACAAAATTTGAATAATAAAATCACTCCTGTGGAAAAACCAATCAGTGAGGAGGAGAAGAGGAAGAAGAAAGAAATGCCACCCCCGCCAATCATTGTGGATGGTATAAAGAATCTGAATGTACTTCTTACGAGTTTGAAAAAAGTGTCACCAGCTGACAAATTTAGGATAAAACTGTTAAGTAAAGAAACATTTAAAGTAAATGCAGTTGATTCAGAAAGTTATCGGAATATCACCAGAGAATTGATTAAAGATGGGCTCAACTGGCACTCCTATGAAGATAAACAGTCGAGACCAATAAGAGTGATGATTAAAAAGCTTCATCACTCTTGTAGTACAGAAATGATTCTGGAAGATTTGAAAGTAAGAGGATTGAGAGTTCTAGAAGTTGTAAACAAGCTGAGGTGGAAGACAAGAGAACCATTAGATATGTTCATGGTATCATTCAGCGCGGAAGAAGATATAAAAACAGTATTTGAATTGAAAAATATACTTGGCTGTAGAGTGGAAGTTGAAGCATTGAAGAAGGCCAATTTGATACCGCAATGCAAACGTTGCCAAGCATACGGCCACACTCAAAAATATTGTAACAAGGAGCCTAGGTGTGTTAAGTGTGCAGGTAAACACCAAACAAAGGAATGTTTGAAACCCAACGATGCTCTAGCAAAATTTATTCATTGCGGTGAAGCACATCCACACAGCTATCGAGGTTGCACTGTTGCAATCGAATTGCAAAAAATCAGGAATTCTACTAAAACAATAACTATTGCAGATTCACGAAAGAAAATCATTCAAAATATACCACCAAAAATCACGGAAAATACAGAAGCTCACAATCTAAACAATGGTAGTGCAGTTAAGAAATTGACTTTCGCCCAGATTGTCTCAAAAGAAAATAGATCGAAATTGGAAGAGCCATAAAGTGAAGTAGAAGAAGTCACCAATAATATTTTGCAGCTAATCTTGGCAAAACTGGATAGACAAGAGCAAATAATCACCTCACTACAATCTAAATTTCAGAAGTTAGAACAGATTAGACTACTGAAAATCAAATGATTCATTCACTAAAAATAATGGAATGGAACGCGAATGGATTGTTACAACGGCAACAGGAGTTAGAAGCAGTTCTAGACATAGAAAAAATAGATATATGTCTTATATATCTGAAACTCACTTTACAAATCAATCGTTTATCAAATTCAAAGGCTTTAAGATCTATCATGCTTTACATCCCAGCAATGTCGCGAGGGGTGGGAGTGCCATCATTATCAGAGACAATCTACAACATCATGAAGAAGTGAAACATGAAAGTGATAGAATTCAATTGATAGGTGTAGCAGTTCAAGCAGTAAATTATCACTGCGTTGTTGCAGCTATTTACTGTCCTCCCAGATATTCCATCAGAAGAGAGGAGTATTCGACATTGCTTGATATGTTAGGAGAAAAATTCATTCTTGGTGGTAATTTCAATGCAAAGCACGTGCATTGGGGATCGCGCTTTACAACTCACAAGGGAAGACAGCTCTTCGAAGCAATGAAAGAGATGAGGTGCGAAGCTCTTTCAACTGGTAAACCAACCTACTGGCCCACCGATACAAGGAAAATCCCAGATCTCATAGATTTCTTCCTGACAAAAAATATATCAGTTAATTATTTACATTCAAAGGATAGTTTCGACCTTAATTCCGACCACTCACCCATCATTATGACTCTGAGTGATTCAATCCTACGGAAGGAAAATAGGTACTTGTCCAACGTTAGCAAATAGCCGTACTGATTGGGATGGCTTCCAACAGATGCTGGAGGAAAGAAGAGAATTGAACTCACCATTAAGGAACGAAGAACATATTGATCGGGAGTTGGAGAAGTTTGTGACTGATATCCAACAGGCAGCATGGTGTAATACCCCACAAATCAGAAGAAGAACCACTGGAAATAATTACCCTGCGGAAATCAGAGAATTGATTGTTGAAAAACGAAGATCTAGGAGGAGATGGCAGCAATCACGTTCCCCCCAAGATAAAAGAGTTTTGAACAATCTAACTCAAGAACTAAGGAGAGAGATTCAATGTATCAAGGATGAATCAATTAATAGTTACTTGAGAAACTTAACAGCAAAATGCAGTACGGACTACTCACTCTGGAAGGCAGCTAAAAAAATAAAACGAACCATTCAACAATCTCCTCCTCTCAGAAAGCAGGACAGACAATGGGCAAGGAGTAGTGATGAAAAGGCACAGACATTTGCGGATCATCTTGTAAACGTTTTCCAGCCAATCAACTCATGTGAAGAGGAAACTTTAGAAGCGGATGAGAATATGTTACAGCCGAATCAAGAAATAATGCGTGTCACAGTAGAAGAAGTGAAAAGAGAAATAAGAAATCTGAACAACTAAAAAACCCCTGGATTTGACATGATAACCAGCTCAGTCCTCAAACACCTACCAAGGAAAGCAATAGTGAAATTAACAAACATTTTGAATTCTTCTTTCAGACTAAAATTCGTACCAGGAATATGGAAAGTAGCAGAGGTTATAATGCTACTGAAGCCAGGTAAAGAGCTACATGAAGTATCATCATATAGGCCAATATCATTGTTACCGGTCCTATCCAAGTTGTTTGAAAGGATTTTACTTAGTAGGCTAAAACCAATAATTGAGAGACAGCACATAATTCCAAATCACCAATTTGGCTTCAGAGTGAAACACTAAACAATAGATCAAGTGCATCGGATTATAGATGTAATAGAGAAGTGCTTAGAAGAGAAAAAAGTTTGTTCAGCAGCTTTCCTTGATATAGGGCAAGCTTTTGATAAAGTATGGCATGAAGGTCTCATTTTCAAGCTCAAAAAAGTGTTACCAAAGCAATATACAGTTATATTACAATCCTTTCTGACTGACAGATACTTTAGGGTCAGGCATGAAAGTTCATATTCTGATTTGAAGGAAATTAAAGCAGGAGTTCCTCAAGGCAGTGTTCTGGGACCAGTTCTTTACCTACTCTATACCAGCGATATTCCCAGCCTTGATGAGAATACTACAGCAACATTTGCAGACGACACAGCCATATTATCAGTAGACAGTAATATTCATATTGCAACAGAGAAACTGCAGAGATCCATCAACAAAATACAAGATTGGACTAGAAAGTGGAGAATGAAATTGAATGAAACAAAGTCGATTCACATCAATTTTACCAATAAGAAGGACCTGCCCATACCAATAACTATCAACAACCAAGTTATACCATATGCTAATGATGCCAAGTATCTAGGTATGACCTTGGACACAAAGCTTCGCTGGAAGGCCCATGTCAAGAAGAAGAGAGAAGAGCTTGGAATCAAATATAAGAAGCTGTATTGGCTGATCGGAAGAAACTCCATCCCCTTCAATCCGAAACAAAGTACTTCTGTACAAACAGATATTAAAGCCAGTATGGACGTATGGTATACAACTTTGGGGGTGTACCAAAGACAACAACATCAATGTCATACAAAGTTTTCAAAACAAAGTGCTAAGGAACATTGTGGATGCTCCTTGGTATGTCAGGAACAGCGATCTTCATAGAGACCTGCACGTTGACCTGGTATCCACCGGGATCCAGCTGGAGATCCAGAGGCATGCGAAGAGGCACGAGGGGCGACTGCACCAACATGACAACGTCGAGGCGATCCAGCTGCTAGACAATGGAGGGTTGGTGCAGAGGCTCAAAAGGAGGAACCCGTTTGAACTAGTGTAGTGCTTGTTCAAGTAGTGTCCAGTGAAAGAGCAGAGCAGTGATTGAGTGAATCTAGCTTCTATAGTGCAGTCAATAAGTGTACATATTAATTAAACAATAGCAGTAAAAGTTCCTAATGAGAAATTCACTGTCCAATTTTTCAAGTAGTAATTTAGGATAGAAAAAATTAGCTCATTAGTCTTTAGACTAGATGGCTATAGTATTGACCAATAGAAAAAAAATTTGCCACCTCATAAATATGAAACTCTTCTTCAACATTCAGTTTTCTACTTTTATCACCATGATCTAGTATTTTCATATTGGAATTTTTATCTGCGAAATTATGGCCTGAATCTATCAAGTGCTCAGAATGCTGACTTTGTGTATTATTTTTAGATTTTAGTGCTTGGATGTGTTCTCGAAACCTTATATGAAAATTTCTACCCGTCTATTTGATGTAAAATTTTGTCGCAATCAATACATTTGAATTCATAGATTCCAGATTTTTTAAAATTATCTTGCTGTACATTTGAATTTGATTTCTTTTTCATCAGTTCGAATGCATTATTTGTTGTCCTATAACCTAAAATGAATTTGTTTTTTTGTAAAGGTCTTTCTTATAGCTCTATTAAATATTGTGTTATATGGAACACAAATATATTCTTTATAGAACTATATCTTTATTTCCTACATTTCCTTGATTATTTTGAGTTCTATTCTGTATTCTTTTTCTTTTTGTTTGTAAATCATTCTATCAATAGTTTTGGTATTATATCCATTTGTTACTGCCATATATTTTATTATTTATTTATTTATTTATACGTGGATACAATAACAAATCATATAAATATGATTGGGAAGGAACAACAGGCTTGGCCCAAATCTATTCCATTCCCAAATTTTGATTACATGTCCAAAAAATAGGTTATGTTTGTTCTGTAAGAAGTTCAAGGTCAACTTTCGTCCAAAAATAAATATGAGATTCAAATTTTAAATTTAGAAAAATTAAAACACCAAATTATAGTTGAATATTACACTTAATTATCACTTCACATTGTATTAATTAAGTTATTTTATGAATTTTGAAGCCAAAAATACACACAAATTCTCACTAAGAACAGCTGAACATAAAAGTGTAGATTATGTTCTTCTCTTTTCTGTAATAATTATCTTTTGACATAGGAATATTAATTAGCCTGTATATTATTGAATTGAAAGTTGAAATGTTTTGTTGCCAAAGATGATTTGAATTTCTAGGAATTATACAATCTGTGAGTGTAGATTTTCTATAAATGCTAAAATCATGTTTGTTATCTTTCATACTAATCGTTAAATCAAGAAAATTTATTTCATGTTCTTGAGGTTACATCGTAAATTTTACAGAAGGTGATATTGAATTTAAATATAATTCAAAATCTTCATTATTATACAGATATATTACATTATTAACATATCTGTGCCAATAAATAATATTTTTCTTGAGAGGATTATCATCATTCATTATTTTAGATTCTTTCATGTATATGTTAGCAAAATAACCTGATAAAGGAGAGCCCATTGCCAATCCTTCCTTTTGTTTGTAATTTTTGTCATTGAATCTGAAGTTACTTTTTGATCTATTATATCAAATGCTATTATATCATCATCAAAGCTATTAATGTATTATCATCATTATTTTATATTATTATCTATCAAATTTTGTTTCAGAATTCCAATTGTTTCATCTGTTGGAATACTAGTGTACATGTTGGTTACATCAAATGATAGGAAAATAGCATTCGTTGGAATTTTTATATCTTTAATTTTTTGAACTAAATGATATGTATTTTTTATGCTATGGTTTTCTCCCATTATTGTCTCTTGTCTTGAGGTAGTATTTTATTCAAATATTTGCAAGCTTTATATACAGGAGCATTATGATAATTTACTACTGGCCTTATTGGTATTCCAACCTTATGCACTTTTTGCTGGCCTCTAAACATTGGAGATAAAGGATTTATGATTTTCATTTTGAATTGTTCTGCTCTGGAGATTGATTTACATTTAGATATGATATTATTAATATTTTTACCATATTTAAGAATTGGATCTTTTGTTAAATTTTCAAATTTGTTATCCCTAATGAATTTTTCTACATTATCATTATAATCTGTTTGTTTTATGATAACTTGAGTAATTTATTCCTTTGTCTGCTTTTGTGACGATGGCATCCTCATTCTTCAGTTTGTTTGAAATGGATTCCACTAGTTCCATATCTTCTTTAGATCCTGATAGATCGAAATTTAAGGAATTGCTGAGAGCATATTTGATGGATTTAGCATGCTACAGTATAAACGAGTTTACTGTAAAAAAATGAATTTTATACAGTCACTGATTTCTCTTTAGCTTTAAGTTAGTTTTAGTTTTTGACTTTTTCATGTACATTTTCATGTATGTTTTGGAAAGAAATAAATGATTGATTGATTGATTGATAGATCTTTTTAAAATTGTATTTTTATTTGCATTATTTTCTTTTACAATTTCATTTATGAAATTTGTTCTTAATACGTTCTGATTCTCTCTTTCTTATGGATGTTTCCAATTCAATCAGTTGGTCTTTCATGACATACACTTTGTTATCTAAATTTTTATTATTGCAGTTTTGTTAAGAAACTTCTAGTCATCAATTCTATGCCGGAATGAGAGAGTTCATTTTGTGGAGTGGAACTAACTGTTTAATGATTTTTCATATCTATTGTAAAACATTTACAAGGATTGGTCTTTTATGAAAAAAATAAGTAACCTTGAAGAACTCCTAGTAATCACTTGTTGAATGGCTCTAGTATCATGAAAAAAAGCGGTTGGATTGTACAAATCCCACTACAATCACACACAAATGAATGAAAAAATCAACACACGTAGGCCCGGTTTCCGAGCTCGGGATTCACTTCAGCTAAGTGAGCTTAGAATTAAATCACTGTACAAGGGTACAATAGGTTTGTAACATTAATTATTATGGCCAACTGCTTCCGTGGTACAAGGGCTACTGAGGATATGACTTGAAATCTAAAAGTGTGTACAGATATATGCGCCGCGAACATGAGCAATTCACTTTTAATCAGCTGACTATATCTGTATTTTTACAGAAACGGTAAGACACAGTTATAAAAAGCTTGGCATCAGCTGATTAAAAGTGAATTGCTCATGTTCGCGGCGCGTAAATCTGTATGCACCTTAAGACTTAGAGAATATGACTTAGAATCTAAGACATAGAGGATATGACTTAGAATCTAAGACTTGGAGAATATGACTTAGAATCTGAGAATATGACTGACGTGAGTGTGCAAGGAGTCAGTTTGTCTTATTACTGTACGGCCTTGACAAGTTGGCACCTTCGGTCCAACTTGACGGCAATGGTATATTTTTACAAGGGTATAGGTTGTCGCCTACGGCCAAAATGAACAGGTGTCAGGTTGTCGGGGTGACACCTAGATAGCGACCCGTCTAAATGTTTAGACAGAATAACTGGAGATAAGCAACCAAGTCTAGAAGATCTATAAAAAAGAGTGTTTACAGACACACTGTTGGTAGAAGTTGTTGAATGCGAATGATGGAAGAGAAACACCCCTAGTGAATCTGTGACAACCCACTGACAGATAGATAGGCACCAACACTCTATCTTCTGTTGTGAAATTTCCAAGAGGATAATCTCCATTCTTCTCTGAGGTTGGTGACGTACAACAAGGAGCGTCCGCCTGCGATTATAGTCAACTTCTATAATCGAGACACCAAAGAAGAGATTCTCAGGAAGTTTAGAGAAGTAAGAGGAAAAAACCATCTGACCGCCAACACAATCAACAAGAACTTCATACCCAGTAGAGTTTATGTGAATGAACATTTGTCACAGGAAAACAAACAATTCCTCTCCAAGCTCAAAAAAAAGTGTCAGGAGATCGGATATGCTTTTGTATGGTGCCGAGATGGAAAGTTTTTTGTTAGAAAAGCTGAGGGGGAAAGAGTGATGAAGGTGAATACACTTGGTGACATTCAGAAACTAAAGTGATTGACTTTAGAACTCCTAAACAGAGTCCTTTAAAGGTATTTGCTTCTCTATACAATGAAAACTCAGAGATACTGGGAGAGTGAGATCCTTGTTTCAAATACATTTTTTTTACTATGCTGTTAGAATTTTTGAATTAGTTTTTTATTGAGGATTCGGATTAAATTTTGATATTTTTCTGTTCTAAATGAACCCAAAAACTTATTACGATGATTTGAAATTGTTTTTCAATGACGATGATAATCTTTCCTTAATATATGCAAATATAAGAAGCGTAAGAAGAAATTTCAATACCTTAGTTGCTGAATTAAGCCAAATTGAAAAAAAAAATCATTTTATAGTTCTGAGTGAAATCTGGATTAATGATGATGAAGTTAACTTATATAATCTACCAGGATATAACATTTTTGCCAATTGTAATAACAGCTATAGAGCTGGAGGGGTTATGTGTTATGTAGATGAGAATATTAATGTATCGCAGATGAGTTTTGATATGACAACCGCGGATTCTTTACTTTTAAATGTAACTATTAATCATGCGTAATTAAGCTAATCTGCCTGTATAGATTGCATTGTTTCTTGAAAATTGATTTTATAGATGAATTGACAAATAAGTTGCAAAATGTGAATCATAATATAATTTACGTAGGCGATATAAATATAAATCTAGATTTAGTAAATAGCTGTAATAACGTACAAAATTACATGAGTATGATGAGCGGATATGGATTTACCTCCCTAATTAATGATCCAACAAGAATTACAGAGAGCACAAAGTCAACACTCGATCATTTGTTCATTAGAAATTCAAATATAGACTCATTTAAAAGTGTAATTTTTGATATTAATATTACTGACCATTGCATGTTGGGCTTAAAAATAGATAATTCTAGTTCCAAGTTTAAAAAAATAAAGAATGTAACTGATAAAGATTCTGAGCTCTCTTCCTTTGATTTTAAGCTAGCAGCTGAAAAACTAATGGGAGTGGACTGGAGCTCTCTTTTCTTCTACAATGATGCAAACTTTTGTTATGAAAATTTTTTTGATATAATAACACAAGTCTTAAATGAATGCAAATTGGTTAGTAAACAGAATAGACTGAATAAGGCTAAAGTTTTCAGTCCATGGATGAACCAAAATTTATTGACTAGAATTAGGAAACGAAAAAAACTATATTCAATTAAGAAGAAGCGGCCTTATGACCAGTCGTTTGAATCATATTTCATTAACTTCTGTGATACTCTTAAAAATGATATTGATGCAGCAAAAAATATTTTTTCGCTAACAAAATTAAGAGTTGTAATGGAGACTCCTCTCAATGTTGGAAAGTTATTAATAGTGTATTAGGAAAGTCGAGTAAGAAGACAGTTGATGAGATTGAATCAAACGATGGAAAATTTTTAGATGATCCGAAACCGATAGCTGAGGCAATTAGCAGCCAGCTTATCTCAGTTCAAGTACAAAGTAGCCTAAATCAGCCCACACCTACACCATCTTTATCACTTCCAAACCTGCAATGTAAAAGCCTTTATCTATGCAAATCCATGTTTATTTATCCTACTACTGACGATGAAGTCTTATCAGTAATAAAAGGTTTAAAAAATAAAAAATCGACAGGACACGATAAAATGTCCGTGAGTCTCATTAAAAATATAGCTGAATCAATAGCTCCAGTATTGGTTCATATAATTAACTTGAGTTTCCAAAATGGAATATTCCCAGATAGATTAAAAATAAGCACAGTAATACCAATTTTCAAAAAACATTCTTCATTGAAACTTGACAACATCCGACCAATTAGTTTATTATCCGTTTTTTCAAAAATATTTGAAAAGCTTATGAGGAGCAGATTAGTTGTATATCTAGACAGGATAGGCTTTTTTAGTCGTTTTCAGTTTGGTTTCAGGAAAGGAATTGGAACGGAGGACGCCCTTATTTCAGTAACTGAAAAAATCTATGATAGTTTCAATGCAAATTATAAATCAACTGGACTCTATATCGACTTCAAAACCGCGTTCGACATAAAGGGCAGGTGACACCGAGCTCGCATCCGCGGCGGTAGCGAAGTCAAAAAACTCGCCTTCCATGTTATTAAGTTGTGCAGGTCACACCGAGCTCGCTACCGCGGAGGTAGTACCTCGGCGGTAGTTTCACTTCGCGAGCCAGGCGAACTTTTGAAACGTCTCCTAGTGGGAGTACCGCTAGCGGTAGTGAGCTCGGTCTTACGTGGCCAATCTAATAACATGGAAAGCAAACTCCAGAACTTCGCCATCGGTAGCGCTCTGGTTGCCGGCCTTCCCCCACTTCTACAGAACCAGCCTCATCAAAACAAGAACAAAACCAAACTACCGCTGGCGGACGTTTTTTGGTGTGAACTGCTTCCAGAAAAACTACCTCCGCGGGAGCGAGCTCGCTACCGCTAGCAGATGTTGGTGTGACGACATAAGAGGAATAGCAAACAAGTGGTTCAATAGTTTTCTTAGCAACAGAATACAGAAAGTCAAAGTTAAGGATCAGTTTAGTTCACCACTCGTTATTAGAACAGGTGTCCCTCAGTGTTATCAGCCTCTTTGTTCCTGATCTTTATCAATGATTTACTAGAGTTACCCTTACATGGCCATGTGAGCGCTTTTGCGGATGATGTGGCACTTTTCTACTCCCACAGAAATATAGAAGAGATATGGGCAAATATTAATGAAGACCTGACTAGACTGAGACAATGGTGTGATAATAATAAAATGAAGATAAGCATAAATAAAACAAAGTATGTGGATTTTAGTGTAACAAACAGTTTTGATTTTCCATCACCACTGTTTTTTCATGATTTGCAGTGTAACAGAATAAATTGCAAATGTGAAATGATAGAAAGAACTACTACGTTTAAATATTTGGGTGTTAATTTTGATCAAAATTTGAATTGGAACCTTGAAAATTTAAGAGTTATCTTGAAAAGCTGAGAGTATCTCAGAATAATATAATTCGTATAATGTGCAACAGTACTAGAAGAGAAAGTTCTTTTCCATTATTTTCCTTCATAAGAGCATTACCTCTACAACATCTCTTTGTATATATAGTCTTAAAGCTATTCTATGTCAGAGCTGGCAATACTGGTACAGAGAATTTATATTACAATACAAGAAGAATCACACAAAGAATGTTTCGTTTACCAAAAGTCAATAAATCAATTTTCAAGCAATCATTCCAATATGTAGCTCCAAAATATTTCAATCAATTACCATACGAAATCAAATCATCTGAAAATATTAAGTCTTTTAAGAGCTTGGCTAATGTCTTTCCAAGAATTAGTTTTTCTTGATGCAACACTGACATAAGTATGAATATGTTTATAAAAAAACAGGTTCTAATAATATACAGATTAAACATTATAAACATTTTTTTCTCTTTTCGATAATTAGAATCGTGAGAAATATATCGTAGACTAGTAATGGTTTTTAATACATTCATATAAAATAATAATGACAGACTATATTTTTTTTAATATTCAAGATAAATTGTACTGGTTGTATATTTTTGTTCACAATGGTTTGCAGACGTCACGGAGTGCAAGAGATTTTTAATAAATGCTGGACTCAAAAATCAATGGTTTTTATTTTTGTATAATTCTAAATCAAGTTATAATCATTATATAATTTTTTGTAATGATGATTAATTTTTTTTCTGTATTTTGACCACGAATACTGGTTAGAGTGTCAACTTAGTTCCTAATTTTTTAAATTGTAATTTGTTATGTTTTTTGTGAAAGGAATCAATAAATTTCATTTCATTTCATTTCATATACTATAACAGTAGAGAAAATGCATGGATGAACAACATCTCAATTTATTATGTTTATTCTAGGTTACATCTCAATTTTTTTATGTTACGAAATCGCCTGTGTATTGGGCCTTTGCACAGTCAAAGCTTAAACGAAATTAAATCAGCTGGTGGCTTAAACTCAAAATGAAACATATTATAACTAACAAGACTTGATACGGATTCAATCCAGTTTAAAATGGAATTTAGTTTAAACTGTGACTGTGCAAACAGCACCAAGTCTTTCGGAGGAGACGATAACTATCGGTCCCGACTACCTAAAAAGTAGTTATCTTTCATCATCATCCGTCTCACTCATTACCCACGCACAAGCCTAAGAGCTTATGTGGGCATCACCCTCAGTATTATTAGTAAAGTTAGCCATTTAGTGGCGGTTGCACAAAAGCCTGTTGAATTTTAATCGTGATTAATTTAACTAGAACCAATCAAAGAGGTTGTCGAAAAAACCTTCTCTGATTGGTTCTCTTGAAATTAATATTTAACCTGATTTTGTGCAACAGGGCCTTAGTAGTTAGAACTGAGTAATGAACCTCTAACTCGAAACTTTCAACTAAGTCCATGGAGAACCAATAGAGAGAGAGAGAGAGTGAGAGAGAGAGAGAGAGCGAGAGAAAGAGCTGTACGCTTTGAGGAGAGGGGTTGAGAGCGCAAGACCAATTTATTCCCTTCCTCACTTTCCCTGCCCTTATAAATTGATTGACCCAGGGCGTGGCTTTTGGGGCTGTTGTGACCCTATAGGAGAACCCTAAAGTCCTACACCCTACAGTCTATAGCCCCTTTAAAGTATGTTTTAGCCCTTCACGAAATTCAATGGCTTACCAATCCATTCTATAAATTCTAATAAATTTGAAATTGTAATTAGAGTTTTCCTCACCTCTCAAAAGCACGATAAAAAGCTCCACGTAGCTTTAGAGCAGATTTTCCTCAACGTGTTGTGGTTTGTTCGAATTCCAAAAAAACTGAGGTTTATTATTGTTGAAAAATGTTGTAAATACAGTGAAATCTCGATAAAACGTCCCTTATAGGACTGGAGGAAAGGCCAGGACACTAGAGAGAGATTATCTGATCAACTATTTACATATGGAAACATACCTCAATTGAGAAGGACCTGGAGAAGTTGAACAAGGAGAAGAAGAAAACTACTATAGTAAGGTCGACTTTATAATAACAGTATTTGATGAACATTGGCGTTGCTATCCTTGTCTATCATTCGACAAAGCAGATATCGCCATCATTACCTAGACATTACATAGACGAAGATGTAGGAGAAGAGGAAGAGGTAGAGGAAGAGAAAGAGGTAGTGGAAGGAGTAAAGGAAGAGATAGAGGAAGAGGTGGTGGAATAGTTAGGGGAAGAGGCAAGGATGAGATAGAGGAAGAGGTAGTGGAAGGGGTAAATAAAGAGGTAGGGGAGGAGGTAGTGGAAGGGGTAGAGGAAGAGGTAGAGGAAAAGGTAGTGGAAGGGGTAAAGGAAGAGGTAGTGGAAGGGGTAAAGGAAGAGGTGGTGGAATAGTTAGGGGAAGAGGCAGAGGATGAGATAGAGGAAGAGGTAGTGGAAGGGGTAAAGAAAGAGGTAGAGGAAGAGGTAGTGGAAGGAGTAAAGGAAGAGATAGAGGAAGAGGTGGTTGAATAGTTAGGGGAAGAGGCAGAGGATGAGATAGAGGAAGAGGTAGTGGAAGGGGTAAAGAAAGAGGTAGAGGAAGAGGTAGTGGAAGGGGTAAAGGAAGAGGTAGTGGAAGAGGTGGTGGAATAGTTAGGGGAAGAGGCAGAGGATGAGATAGAGGAAGAGGTAGTGGAAGGGTTGAAGGAAGAGGTAGAGGAAGAGGTAGTGGAAGGGGTAAAGGAAGAGGTAGCGGAAGAGGTGTTGGAATATTTAGGGGATGAGGCAGAGGATGAGGTAGAGGAAGATGTGGAGGTAGAAATCCCCATAAATATAACGCGCTACGAACGCCTTTCTTCTACTTTGGAGCTTAGGAGGTCCACGTTATAATGGCTGTGGATATAGATAGGACAACAGAGTTGTCGATTTTCAGCCTTGCTATTGCCGTCTATAGAAGACAGCTGATACCGGTACATCTGATGTAATAATATTAGCGGTTCATCCTTGTTTAAAATAATCAATTATATCTTATTTGTCAATAGAACATATTCTTCAATGATTTAATAATTGAAATTGTATTTCTACATTGTTAAAACTCGATCTGGCAACATTGCAGAGCCAGAAAAGGACAACGCTACCTGCTTTGTCGAATGATAGACAAGGATAGCAACACCATCCATCTCTAATCAAACATGGACCTCACTGTACTACTACTACTACTCATTGACACTACGCACCTTGTAGGGCCTTGGCCTCCTCCACAAGACTTTTCCATGAATGTGTGTCCTGTGCTCGCTGTCTCCACCTTCTGACGCTCAAGGATTGAAGGTCTGCCTTCACGTCGTGCAACCATCTCCTGCGTGGTCGGTCCCCCTGGTTGCTGATACAGAGTCATAACGCGCTGTACGGGTTTCCGGCATCCGTTCCACATGGCCCAACCAACCAATTCTAGCTCTTCTAATTTCAGTAACAATGCTCGGTTGCCCTAGAGCTCATCATTTTTTCTGAGTCACCTCTAGCACTGGCCCATAAATTCTTATTAGGATCTTTCTCTCCCATCGATTCAACAGCATCTTATCACAACTTGTCAACACCCGTGCTTCACAAGCATACATCACCACTGGTCGCAGCACTGTCCTATAAATGTTAATTTTACTGCTCCAGCTTAACAGCCTTGATCCAGCTTTCTGTAGGCTGAAGTAAGCCCCATTTCCAGCTTTCAATCTCCCCTCACTATATTGGATTGAATTTCTAATTTTATTTGAGTAATGGAAAAATTTCCCAAGCACCACACCATATCGTAGATTAAATTATTATCTTTTGAATATGTATTTATTGTATGGCAAATAAATGATTTGATTTGAAAAAAAAAATCACGAACATAGCTGTCTTCAAAGCGATCATGTGATAAACTGCGAGGTCGAGGTCGAAATAGAGGTACCTCTATACAGGGTGATTCATAATTATGGTAAAATAATTCAATACGTGATAGTAGAGGTGAAAATAAGAAAAAATGTTCTTATAAACATATACCCATAAACACTTCATTAGCGAGCTATACAGAGTGAAAGATTTCGCCCGGAATTCATTTCCTCTGGTGAAATACACCGATGCTGAATTGTTTGGGGACTAGTTTTTGAAAAACGTATGGTGGATTCATATGGAAAAATATCTGAAAAATTGAATAAAACTAGTCTGGAAGCTGTAGTATGAGTAGTTTTTGAGAAAAAAGTTAAAATATGCAAGAAACCTACATAGACTTCTACGTTTGATGCCCAATAACTTTCTTTAATGACCAGTAAACAAACAATTTTTTGAAATAAATATTGTAGAGAATTCAATTCTGAAAAGAATTATGTAAGCTGTGTAAACTAAATTCAAATAAAAGTTGAATAAAATATATTCTAATGTAGTACATTACACCACAAAAATTTGCTGTTTTATGAGAAGAGAACTAATAACTCATAGGTTGTAGCTGATTGCAAATAAAACATGGATTTGAATAACAGCTGTTCCAAAACAGCTGATCTATTTTGTTTTAAATAAGAAAATATTCAAAAGAAATTATCAGCTGAAAATTATTTTCAGAAATATTTTAGCTCACTGTTGAACAAAACAAACTGTAAGTTAGGCCTAAAACGCTGTGTTTTTTGTTTAATCTATTAACCAGTTATTTGTAACCATTTCACTTTCCTTTTTTGTGTTGAGTGTTTACTTTTTAAAAAACGGCAGGTAACTTTAGACATTATTCATACTCCGAATTAGCTAACGTGCATTTAATGTATGGGATGGGACACAGTAATAGAACTGAAGCAAGACGTTTGTATCAAGAAAACTTTCCTAACCGAGTATGTCCAAGTTCGAGGTTTTTTGCCACTATTCATCAACGTCTGTCTGAAACAGGTTCTTTGATGTCCAAAGAGCACATTTACGCAGGCAGACCCCGATCCACTTGGACTGTTGAGTTAATGGAACAAGTTCTTAATGAAATTTATAAAGATCCTCAGAAGAGCACGAGAGAATAATCAGTGCAGTTTAATGTCAATCAATCTATTAGTTTGAGGATCCTAAAAGAGCAACAATTACATCCATACCACCTCCAGAAAGTTCATACTCTATTGCCACGAGACTGTATTCCCCGTGCTGGTATTTGCCGATGGTTTTTAGAAAAACTTGTTAACCCAAACTTTTAAACAACCGTTTCATTTACCGACAAGGCACACTTTACAAGAACAGCTATCGTTAACGTCCACAACCAACATATTTGCGCAGCTGACAATCCTCATGCCATCAATCCTAATCGTTCACAACATCAGTTTTCAGTAAACATTTGGGCAGGAATCATAGGAGATCATCTACTTCTGTTCGAGCTTTCTCCCAGGCTTAATGGCATAATCTACTTAACCTTTTTGAGAGAGGAGCTATTTATCTTACTTGAAGATGTACCTCTTCAGTTGCGCCAATACATTTGGTTTATGCATGATGGAGCTCCAGCGCACTTCAGTGTTGCTGTTCGTGAACACGAACACCTGAATCACAGGTTTCCAAATCAATGGATAGGCCGAGGTGGGCCAGTACCATGGCCAGCTAGGTCACCACACTTGAATCCTTTGGATTTTTATCCTTGGGGACACTTGAAAACCTTAGTATACAATACTCCGATTGATACAATTGAAGAACTCCGATTAACAATTTTGAACGGAATAGGAATGATAATTGAAGCAGACTCCTGGAATATTTGAACAGGTCCGACAATCGATGAGAAGACGTCTGAACATATGCATTAAGAACAACGGAGGTCACTTTGATCATCATCTTTAGTCTTTTGGTATGAGTTTAATGTCATTTAGATAATATGTTACTTTCATATAGGAATCAAACTTTTCATAAAAAACCGAATATTTTATTTGCAATCAGCTACAACCTATGAGCTATTAGTTCTCTCCTCATAAAACAGCAAATTTTTGTGGTGTAATGTACTACATAAGAATACATTTTATTCAACTATTATTTAAATTTAGTTTACACTGCTTGCATCATTCTTTTCAGAATTAAATTCTCTACAATTCTTATTTCAAGAAAATATATGTTTACTGGTCATTAAGGAAAGTTTTTGGGCATCAAACGTAGAAGTCTGTGTTTTTCTACGTAGATTTCTTGCATATTTTAACTTTTTTCTCAAAAACTACTCACACTACAGCTTCCAGACTAGTTTTATTCAATTTTTCAGATATTTTTCCATATGAATTCACCATACGTTTTTTAAAAACTATTCCCCAAACAATTCAGCATCGGTGTTTTTCACCAGAGGAACTGAATTCCGGGCGAAATCTTTCATCCTGTATAGCTCGCTAATGAAGCGTTTATGGATATATGTTTTTAAGAACTTTTCTTCTTATTTTCACCTCAACTATCACGTATTGAATTATTTTACCATAATTATGAATCACCCTGTATATTTGTAGTACATTGAGGCATTGAGAAAAATGGCATAAGAAGATATCCCTAAATTCCTGACCGAATCAGGATAGAGAGAAGTGAGTAGAAACAGTATAGGGAAGAGATTAGTTTCTGGGTGAATGTATAAGCGTAGATTGGAAACAGAAGGTGGGTGACCGTTTGGTATGAAGGCAGATAGTTAAAGAGCTTAAACTCACGTTGAACTGTAATGGCGAAACAGAGAAAGATGCAAAAGAAAGAATATTTAGAAGAAAGAGTGGAGAAGAAGGCGAAAAGGAGGGAGAACAGTGAGAAGAAGAAGAAGAAGAAGAAGATGAAGGGGAAGGAGCCGAACGATATGAAGAAGAAGAAGGAGAAGGAGAAAAGGAAAATGAAGAACATAATGATGAAGAAATGGGGTGATAATGAAACATAGTAGATTTCCTTCTACTCTAGTGAGAATGGAGTTGATCAGTGGGAGGAGGGGGAGGAGGAGAAGTAGAAGAAGGAGATTGATTGATTGATTGATTGATTATATGCCTTTATTAGGGCGGAATTAGGACTCCTGGTCCTCTCTGCCACACAACCCTTTACAAAAGAAGAAAAATTTACATAAGAACAGAAAAAAATAGATTACATATTATGTAATAAGATTACATAAGATTAATATATAAGTAAATAAAACTATTAATCAAAATACAATAACATATAATAAAAGAGAATTTTAAACTTTATTTATTGATACAATTGGAAACAATATTTCAAATTCCACTAGATAAATCTATAGGAAAACCTATCAGAAATGAAGATCTAATCAAGTTGCCATTCACTCACACATGCACACAAAACAACCCTAAAAATAAAGATTTTACAAAGTATAATAATTATCAAAACAATATATTAAGATGAAATATTTTTGTATCTGTAGTTGCATAAAAGGTGGAAATGAGTTAAATTCATGTAGATTGATACAATGTAAATAGACAATAAAAATAAAGCTGAACCCGACCCAAGCCTAATCTGCGCCACCAGATCCCAGCCAATTCAATACTGCCGCGCCAAACAGAGCTCGATCGCCAATACTCTTCACAGTTGGAGGCAACAGATTCCAGATCCGACAAGCTGATACATGGAATGATTTATTATACATAGATGTTCTATGATTTGGAATAACCAATAGTTGGGAGCCCTGCCTGGTACCTCTCACACTACGATCTCCAATAAAAACAAATTTATGTGCCAAATAACCTGGGGTTTTTACATGCAAAAGGTCATGAAGCAGCATCAGAATGTGATACTCCCTCATTTTCTTGAGTTTTGGCACATGTAGTTGCTGGAAAAATGGGGTGATATGATCATCTCTTCTTAGATTGAAGATGAACCGGATGCAATAGTTCTGAGCCCTCTGCAGTCGCTCAGACAAGGCCACAGTCATGTCATTGATCACAATGTCACCGTAAGAGAAGTATGGGAAAATTAATGACTTAACCAGCATCACTTTCACATGAAGTGGAATGAAGTCACCAATTTTCTTAAGCGAGTGGATACCTGCAAATACCTTATTACAGGTGGTGTTGATTTGTTTCGTCCAGTCGAGAGTTTTGTCTATTGTCAGTCCCAGATTTGTAACAAAGTCACTGTAATTCAAATTTATGTCGTTTATTTTGATGTATGGTCCATTATCAAAGTTGAAACCTCGGCGAGTCATGAGTTTAGTGTAGCCAATAATTATTGCCTTGGATTTCGTTTTATTAATTCTAAGTCCATGTTTCAAAGTCCAGTCCGTAAGAGTCTCAAGTTCACTATTCATATTGTCAACTGTAGCAGTAAAGTCGTTCAAGTCAAAGTGGATGTACAATTGCAGGTCATCGGCATATAGGTGCTGTTTGGAGAATCTGAAGATATTGGTTACATCATTTATATATATACTGAACAGAAGAGGCCCAAGTACAGACCCCTGGGGAACGCCCCTCCCTAAAATGTGATAGCCAGATGAGAACCCATTGTACTTAACAGATTGGCACCTGTTACTCAGGTAGGAACCGAACCAATCCACTACATGAGTGGAGAACCCCGAATTCCTCAGTTTTTTCAACAGGAGAGGGTGGTAGACGCAATCGGAAGATTTAATGAAATCTATCAGCACTAGCAGAGTAGCCAGTCTTCCATCCATCGCTCTACAAATATCCTCAGTCACACAAAGCAATGCAGTGGTGGTACTGTGGCCTTTCTTAAAACCAGATTGAAAATCACTTAGAGAATTGTTCATTGTAAGATAATTATTAACCTGCTGATGCACTACCCTCTCTAAACCCTTAGAAAGGGGTGAGAGAATATGTATGGGCCTGAAGTCAGACGGTGAAACGGGATTTGGTATTTTATTGAGGGGTAAGACGGCTGAGTATTTCCAGTAGGTTGGAAAAATGGAAGATAGAAGTGAAAAGTTATACAAATGTGTTATATAAGGAAGAGTGACAGGAAGAGTATCTCGTATGAACTTTATAGGAAGAGAGTCCTCACCAACTGCATTGCTTCTGATCCTGTTTAGGCAGTGGAAAACTTGAAGTTCCGAAACTTCAGAAAATTCGAACTCATTTTCTAGAGCGTTTACTCGGAGAGTGTCTGCATATGCACGGGCACCCTCATCACTGACTGGGACATTGCAGAAAAAAGAGTTGAGCTCTTCAAGGCTATGAGTAATGTTAGGTAGTTTCTTCTCTTTACCAAACCCCATACTTTTCACGGTTCTCCAGACACTTGCAGAGGAATGATTGTCTGTCAGTAGGGCTCGAAAGTAATGGGATTTTGAATTTCGTATCCTCAGCTTACAACGATTCCTAAGCCTTTTGTACTCTGCAAACATCATTGGACACCCACATCTCTTAGCCAAGCGGAATGTTTTGTCACGCTCGTTCATAAGCTGACGTATGTCCGGTGTTATCCAGGGAGCTGGTCTCCTAGTTACCTTTTTGCACCTCAACGGCACATGTTTATTGAACAGCTCGCACATAATTTGTTGGAATACTTCCAGGTTCTCATCAATAGTAGCAGCCATGACAACATGATGCCAAGGAACAGTGAAAAGGTCAGCAAACAACTCCGAGTAGTTAATATTCTTATAATCACGGTATCTTATGATTCTTGCTTGTGACTTGGGGGCTTTCACAGCATAAATGCAATAAACCAGATCATGAGCTGAGAGACCCTGCACTGGCACCTGTCCATGACTCTTTACAGCATCAGCATCACATACAGAGACAAGATCCAACAAAGTGTGGGAAGTGGCTGTGTGGTGTGTAGCCTGTAGCGGAAGTATTGTCATATTGCAAGTAAAAAATATTGTCTTTAGTTGTGTCAAGTCAGAAGTGTCACGTCCAAGCAAGTCTGTGTTAAAGTCACCCATAACAATGACATGACTGTAAGCCGGCATACACTGCAGGAGAGCGTCCTCGAATTCACACATATATCCTATGTGTGGATGGCGGTAACAAACTCCAATCAACACTTTGGAATTCGCCGCAACTATTTCAATAAACATAAACTCAGGCCTGTTAGGTCTGGAATTGTCGGACTGGAATAAAACTTTGGCTTTCAAATCTTCCTTTGCAAAAACAGCAACTCCCCCACCATTCTTATGAAGCCTATCATTCCTGAATATGCTAAAATTATCAATGTGAATAGCCTTTGACGATATCGAAGGCTTCAGCCATGTTTCAGAGACCAACATCACATCACAGATCTGTGTGCCAAACAAATCACGGAATTCATCAATGTGACACTGCAGTGACTGCGCATTCACATGACATATTTTAAAAAAAATTTTGTAAGGCGAAAAAGCTTGTTCAATCAATCCCTTTGTGCTTGGCGCGGCTGCACTATCATCTGGAGCTACACTCATGAGAATGATGACAAGACCAAGAGCCAGGGCACATGAAGGCAAGAGTCGAGCTAATCAATACATAGTTGATGTAATAAACGAAGGATTCAAACCACTCATACACACACGCACACACACACACACGTTATTATAAAATTACCTGAGAAAAGTAAATCGCCAACCATAATGACAGAAGGTTCGAGCAGAAACTGAAATGTACTTTATATCTAGATTATAAAAGCTGGATACAAGAGCTTGTCAACCATTACTAGCTTCAAAGCAGAAGATTCTTGACAAACTAAAGAATAAGAACGTGCTAGTCAAGAACCCAACCTGAGGGGCAATTATAATTTATGATAATAACGAAACAGTGGATAAGATTTAGAGTAATTAACTGAAGTAATGTAAAATAGAGGTTACAATAGTTTGCTATTATTATGATGAAGCAAAAGAACGAATAACGACCATAGTTGCACATTAAAATGAGAGACAATGATTGTATTGAAATAAGCTCTATGGAGTTCCACTGACATAAATTTAAGGAACAAAAATCGAATTATTATAAGGAGAAGAAATAAAATAGGTACAGTGAAGAAGAGAGAAGATGCAACTGCATTAACTGATCATTAGATTATTAGATCAATAGATAAGTGATAAAAATAATAATAATAAGAATATTTATGTATAAATATAATACAAATAATCCCACTTCAATCAATGATTCAATTTAAGAAGTAATACAAACAATATACACATAAATAATATATCCTTTGAGAAGCTGGCATGAGGCTTAGCCTCAAATCAAACTTGAAATAATTGTCTACTAATAATCAAGTACAGCACAAAAGTTGAGAAAGTCAATCATCAATAAATATGGAGATCAATAGAAAATTAAAAAAAAAAGAAATAATAAAATAACAGTACTTGAGACCGAAAGTATGAGAGAAGAAATCAAATAAATGCTGTGTATAGTGTTTATGAATAAATGGAACAAATAAAAATAAAATAGAAGTTAATTCATGTTATTCTCGAAAGTTTAATCTAAGGTCTACATAATTTCTAATTGAATTGAATTGAATTTCCAGGCTTCTAATTGAAAACTGAAAGCGTAAATACATATCTCAGACCTGGTTGGTTGCACTGTGCTTTTTACCCTCAGTGTCAGTCCAATAAATAATTCCATCAGAAGACCACACATTTTTATAACCAACTCTTTCACCTAATGAATTATAGACCTGTTTTCTACGCTGTGTTAAGTCTTCCCTTATAACAACGCCAGTACCTTTCAGCTTTTTATTTTTAGAAAAAAACTGCATTCCGTTGGCGATAGCTGACGAATTTCACAATGATGGCGCGGGGTCGTGGTGGCGGGATGGTGGAGGCCGCAGCGGCCAGCCGACGCCCCACGCGATGCGAGCGATCGATGTCTTGCAGCTCGATATTAACACCCAGCTTGTCCTTGCAAACATCGATCACTAGTTCATCAGTGTTCTCCTTATTTGATTCTGGCACTCCGAATATGCGAATGCAGTTTCTTCTCTGATACTGCTCTAAATCGTCAATGCTACTAGATGATTGCTTGATTTTCTCGTCTCTGAGCTTGAGCTGCTCTTTCAACGAAGATACTTCTTTTTGAAGATCCACTATTTGAAGAACAGCAGAATTCAGAGATGCTGTCAACCCCTCGATGACCAGGGTGGAAACGTCTCTAACTAATCTGTCATATACATTCCTGTTATTCAGAATTTTATTTACGAAATTGTTCTCAATACCTGAGATGATAAAGCTGCCAACAGCCGGTGATAAAGGGCGAGCCGGCTCAGAGGCAGAGCCTGGCTTCGAAGCAGTAGCTGTCGTCTGCTGCGGCACCTTATCTTTCACAGCTGATGAGGACGACTGCGACGATGACGATGACTGCTTATCTGTTGTTTTGCCCGACTGAGAACGAGTCACAGCAGTAAGTTTCGGTGAACTCATTATTAATATTCGTTTACACACTATTTGCAGCCACAACACGGAAGATACAGAAATTGTATACTGACAACTGTATAGAGCAAAGAAAACTGCGCACGATGACACGAATTTGAATTCGAAAATCCAACTTTGAACTAACGAAAAGCGTTAAAAACGAGGAGCTCGAACCTGACACAGCTTCTACTCAGAATCTATCATTATCTATTGGAAGGAGAAGGAGAAGAGTAAAATGAAGAAGATAATGATGATGAAATGGGGTGATAATGAAACACAGTAGATTTCCTTCTACTCTAGTGAGAATGGAGTTGATCAGAATGATGAGGGGGAGGAGGAGGAGGTGATGAGGAAGAAGAAGAAGAAGAAGAGAAGAAGAAGAAGAGAAGAAGAAGAAGAAGAAGAAAAGAAGAAGAAGAGGATGATGGATTAGAACTAGCACATGATTATTCAACTGAATTTTTGTACTACAACTAATAGCTATAACTAATGGCTAGTTGCTAGCCACTAAATTCTATTTTCAATTCATGTCATCCAATACCCTAAAAAAAATAAAGTGAGGTAGATAAAATTACTGAATATCCAATCGAATCAATTTTTCTATACATCCTATACATCCTATCAGGCCTATACATCGAGATTAACTCGGAGAATCTTGTTGCTAAGCAGAGTTAGATGAATAAAAAATCAGGAGAACATTATTTCAGCATTGCAAAGGGGGAATCAGGTCTCAAAGCAAAGTGTTGATTTACGTTGAAGAATAAGTTTGACTTTTTTGATCAATATGAAGTTGAAATTGATCAAGTCTTGGTCCGAGATGTGGTCTTCTTATTGGTTTCATTCCTTGTGTATCATTTCAATTCATACTTGAACCATACAACCTGTTCTGAAAGGAGATCCAAATTGGTGAACCGTCATTTTGTATAGAACCAAATCTCCTAAATAAACTGGAGAGAGAGGTGGTGGGGTGTTGCGCCTACCCTATAGGATAATCCTATTCTTGGAGGTAAGGCCACACCCTTCATTTAAATAGGGGCCTGTGAATGGTCGTCTGCCATTAATCTGTTTCCTGTTCTCGTTACAACTCATAATCTAAACTCAACAATGCATTCATCTACACACTTTACAATGGAAACTTCATAACATACAATAGAGCCTATCCGATATGAATTCTCCCATAGCTATTCATGTATTAAGAGCGTGAAATGCGACTTTATTGCTTGAGCTTCTTGGTAGAGCAAAAATTGGATGAAAACCTTTACACTTTCAAGAGCGAATATCTCGAAAACTGTTAGGAATATCGCAAAACTCCTTGAAACAAAACTTGTAGAGAATTTATCAAGCTTCATTTTTGAATAGTTAGTTTTGTCGGTTGAACGCATTTTTTCAAGGTACAAGCGTGTGCCATTTCTGGTGGACTAGCATAACTAATTTATTAACGAATTCTTCACACTGACGTCCAATACTGTACTGAATTCAACTAAATACTTCAATTGACAGTAGTGCATCCAATGTGATAATACCATGAGATTTTGTTTTGTTGGCAGTGCAGGGGGAGTATTTATTTGTAGTTGTATAGAGTAATAATAATAATAATTTTTTTTGTTAATAGCACAGCTATACAAATGAGTTGAGTTGGTACACAATATTATTACAATCATCAAACTACATTACAGTATTAGTAGCTTACAATCATTATACAATCTTTGGCAATAAATTGAATCTTTTACAGTTAATTAACAATAATTTTTAACGAGCTATGAAGCATCGAATAGACTAATTGACAAAACAAATAGATGCACCATATGGCAATAATCATAACACGGAAACAACACTAGCATATTATTATAACAATTGATAATAGAATAATTGGTCATTCATTCATCTACGAAATAATTACTCAATATGGAAGCAAAAGTGGATGAGACTCTTAATAAATTGAATAAATTAGACAGCTTAGAAGAGAAAATTGATAATATCTCAAGCAAATTCAATAAGGATTTGGAAAATCTCAAGAAAGAAGTAGAAGAGATGAAATCTCAAATGAAATTGGAGCGACAACAAAAAGAAAACTACTATAGAAGTAGGAATGTAATAATTTTCGGTGTAAGAGGTGTTACTAATTATTGGATTCTGAGAGAAGAGATAATTAGAATGTTAACTTATGTAGGTGTCGACATCAGAAATCAAGATATAGATAAATTGAAACGACTGAACCCTACCAAAGATGACGGACCAATTAGAGTGACATTCACGTCGACTTATACTAGGAATGAAGTACTGAAGAAAAAATTCAAATTATCGAAAGAGAAAGACTTCGAACATGTAAGAATAAAGGAGGATCTGGACATCAACATTCGCGACATCAGGAAAGATCCGTTTATGATTGATTGCAAAAATCAAGGGAAGAGGGTTTCTATGAGAAAGGATAAACTAATAGTAGAGGGAGAAATCTTCAGCCTCGAGAAATTGAAAGAATTGAATATCAATGATAAGAAGAGAATGAGAAGTGAGGAAAATTCTCCCATTGCGAAAGGATAACTACAATCCTAACAACTTGAAAAACGACAACGCAAGACAAGTGAAGAAAAAGAACACCATGGAAGCTTATATCACATCTAAAGGAAGAGACAGAAGAAATGAGGCGAGCATATAGGAGTCGTCTCGATCACAATAGCAATCACGAGTTGGAGCTACAGTAAGGGATATGGATAACAAAATGAAACACGTATTTAAGGATTAATTAGGAAGAATTAATTTAAGGAAGAATTAGAGAACGTGGAATGGGACATCATGGGACTCGCAGAAGTAAGAAGAGATGGCGAAATGTGTTTAATGATGCAAAATGATGTGATGCTGTATTTAAATGGAAATGGACCATCAGCTGGAACAGTATTTTTGTTTAATAATATATCGAAGAAGACAATTTTAAGCTTCAAGCAATACACTCACAGAATCTCTGTTATTATTTGGAGACTTCAAAATCACTTGAAGGGGAGAATGAAAATATTACAAGTGTACGCGCCAAAGAAGAAATTGAAGAGTTCTACGGAGATCTGGAAGAGGCTATGGAAAATGACTCATGCAGGTACAACATAACTATGGGTGATCTAAACGCAAAATTAGGGAATAACGATGGAGAGAGATGTGTTGGAAAATATGGATATGGCGACAGGAACGAACGTGGAGAGCGACTGGTTGAATATATTGAAGGCAAAAACATGTTTATAATGAACTAATTTTTCCAGAAAAATGAAGAAAGAAAATGTACTTGGGTGAGCCCAGACGGTGCAACAAGGAATGAAATAGATTTTTTTCATCGTGGATAAGAAGTGTATTGTTCAGGATGTGGATACAGAAGACAAAATAAATACCGGAAGTGATCATCGACCTGTAAGAATTGAGTTAAAAGTAAAAGAAAACCGAAGAAGATATCAGGAAAAAAGATTCACAAGTCTAAGTACGGACGTTTTGGAAGGTTTAGCGTTTGAGGAGAAATTACAAATGAGCTTGATTGAAGAAACGATTGATGAATTCGATTATTTAGAGATGTTTACAAACAAATTGACAAACGCTCTTAGAAAAACAAGACAATGCTAGGCAAAGAAAAAGAGAACAAGAAAAGGAAATTATCAAGGGAAATAAGTAAATTACTGGAGAAAAGAAGGAAACTGAAACGATTTCGAAGAGAAAAGATTGAATTCAGCGAAACCTCAAAGCTTATAAGGAGAAAATGGACAAACAGGAGGAAAATATCTGATTTGGAAGAGACTATCAAGCTCGGCAATAGCATCAAGCAATTCAATAGGCTACAGCAACTTGGTAGAAACACGATGATTGCTATGAAGAATGAAGGTGGAATCGAAGTGAGAAAAATAGAAGGAATATTAGGAATCATCTGTGATTATTATCAGAAGCTCTACCGGCATGGCCGATGGATGTGAAGAGGACGTTTTTGGTTGAGGAAGTGAAGAACAGCAGACGAACGAAGGTGAAGATGAAGCATAGCATACCCGCCTATTATGAAAATCGAGGTGAAGCGAGCAGTTGATCGCCTAAAGGAAGGGAAACCAGGCGGCCCGGATGGAATCACCAACCAACACCTGAAAGCAGGCGGAAATGCTGTCATCGAAATATTGACAAAGCTATACAATACATGTTTCAGGTGCGCCAGAATTCCAGAAATATGGTTAACAGCCAGCCTGATACTGCTTTTCAAGAAAGGTGATAGCAAGGAAATTAAGAACCATCGGCCGATAAGTCTTCTATCCAGTATATATAAAGTATTTATATCGGTTATAACGCATCGGATAGACAATAACCTTACTGAATCAACTTCTGTCGATCAAACTGGCTTCAAGAAGAACCTTTCAACCCTGGACAACATACATGTATTGCTGGAGCTGATAAGGAACTCGAAAGACTATAAATTCCCTCTGGTTCTGCTATTTATAGATTTTGAGAAAGCGTTCGACAGTGTCACAACAAAATCCGTATTAGAAACACTCTCTGAACTTGGTATAAGTGGGAAATATCTAGATTTATTCAAGTTCATCTATGACAGAATGAAAATCGAGTTTAAATTGAGAGGAAAAGGAAAAGTCGTGGAAGTGAGAAGAGGATTAAGGCAAGGCGACATTCCATCAATTCAATTCAATTTATTTCAGCAAAACACAGAAAACAGTACAAAGATGTGACAATCAGAGAAAAAATAACAATAATTATTATTCTAAATATCTATATCAACCATCTGATAAATACGGCTGGAGGTGAAGAACTACTGGCATAAGTGAAACACTTGTACAAAATATTCAACACAGTCCTTGAAAATGCTTCAGAAATCTGAATTGGAATGAGAGTGGAATAAATGTCAATGGTAGAAAATTGAACATCTAGAAATTTGCAGATGATGTTGTGCTAATTGGAAGTAGCACAGAAGAAGTTCGCTACATGCTGATGAACCTAATCGGAGAGACAAAGAAAATTGGACTGAAGGTGAATTTTAACAAGTCGAAAGTCATGACATTCAACTGCGAAGAAGAGGAAATAACACTGGAGGAAGAAATAATAGAAAATGTTGAAAATTTTATCTTCTTGGGGCAGAAGATTAGAAGAGACAGTCAATGGGGAGAGATCACCCGGAGAGTTGCGTTGGGCTGGTCAATGTTCAATCGATTCAAGTACCTGTTTCGATCAAAAATCGACATGAGTAGGAAAATAAAATTATTCCAAATGTGCGTCATTCCGGTAATAATGTACGGTTGTGAAACTTGGACACTGAATGAGAAATTGATAAAGAAGCTTAGAACTACTGTGAGAGCGATGGGAAGGATAATGATTGGGGTGAAAACAAGGAAGGACAGGAAAAGAAACACATGGGTCAGGAATGTGACGAAAATTGACGATATTGGCAGGACAATTGTAGAAAGAAAATGGAATTGGGCTGGCCATATAGCTCGAACAAGAGACGAAAGATGGACAAGAGGAATATTGGACTGGTACCCACGAACAAGGAAAAGGAGCAGAGGAAGACCAAATTACCGATGGGACGAGGAGTTCCGACGAGTATGCGGCAGAGAGTCGCACAACAAAGACAGGAGTGGGAGAGGATGAAAAACGTCTTCAAGGAGGTTTGGCTCTACAGCTACAGGGAATGAACGAAGGTAGCTCAATTAATCCTAAAAATAGGATACCCCAGCAGCTGCTGAATTGCCAAGAATGAAAATAATAAAATATATATGCAGAATGTAAATAATTTGTAAATTTGTGCAATAAAAGGGTTATTTATTTATTTAGTATACATTTAGATATACATTAACTTCACATTAAGGACATACACTAATTTCACATACCCACATTAAGGACTTTAGCCTACATTGATTGGGAGGATTCAGAATCACGCAGACCTATTTGTCTCTAATATTTTAGCTTCCCTCCTGGCCAAAGCTTTATTCCTCATAAAAACAGAATAATGTGATTTACAATCTGCTGCCAGTTCCACATACTCTTACAAGAACTCATACATAAGAATAATATTTTTGTACAATAAACTCAAGCAGAATAGTTGAAATTAAATCAGCAAAAAATTTTAATCCTAGTCTTGATCATGATTGAGATTTATAACTCATCAGGGAAGAGTAGTGAACCGACAGTGCTTTTATTCAGGAATGATCTTCACATGGACCTGAGGTCTGTGAGTGAAGACTAGTTCTTCGGATTGCCAATACGTTTGAAAGATTCCGAGGAATGATTAAGATTTTTGTAAGTTGAAACATTCATGTGAATAAGGATTCACATTGTTGGTGAATTCACTTTTTTCATTGTTGGTGATACGTTGCATCTCTCTCATTCATGAAGAATCTCTGCGTGTAGGGATTTTCCTCCACCCAGGGATCTAGGGACTCTGAAGCATGATTTTTTGCAAAGCCATGAATATCACCCCGCGAACCATACCTTGCCTAGATGCCGTTTCAATGTCACGCAGGTAACGCTAAGGGACGTTTACTGTACAACTCAAAAAATTAAAATTTTCAATTAAGAAAAAAAATTCAATATTAAAGAATTTACTGTAGAACTGAAATTATAATAGTACAGTAAACGTAAATTTTTCTATTGAGTAAAATTACGTATGTCCACGTTTCAATGAAAGCGAGGAAAGATAAGAGAACAGCCTTGCCAATCCTTGCCATTGCCTTCTATAGAATACAGCTGATACCGGTATATCTCATAAAACATTATCTGTTTTTTCTTGTTGAAAAATAATTAAAAAACGATCTGGCAACGTTGCGAAGTTAAAAAAGGATAATGCTGTCTGCTTTGTAGAATGATGGAATGAATTATATTTTATTTACCAATAAAAAAATTTGTTCAATGATTAAGTAAAACATTTTCACAATCGAGATTAAGTAGTTTGTTATCTCATTATATTTCCACATTGCTAAAAAACGATCTGGCAACGTTGCGGAGCTATAAATGGATTACGCTATCTGATTTTTCGAATGATAAACAGGGATAGCAACATGGCTAGCTTATAACTGATACCGGTCATTCTTGCTTTGAAAATTCAATCATATTTTATTCGTCAAGAAAATTATTTTTCAATGATTAAATAATAAATTTTCATGAATGAGATTGAATATTTTGTCAATTGATTACCATATATTCCTACATTGTTGAAGAACGATCTGGAAAAATTGCAGAGCTAGTAGAGGATAACATTGTCTACTTTTTCGGATTATGGACAAGGATAGCAACACCAATGTTTAAAATACTGTCATTATAAGATTGACTTCGCTATAATACAAGGAAGGAGTTTCGTTGCGAAGCACGGGTACATACTAGCACAGAATAGAGCATTCTGTGATACTACTATCAAATAGATCTAGCTTTGATTGTGTAATGCACCCCTAACCGGGCACAAGTCTCGAATAAATACAGAAATAATGATAATAATACAGAGTTTTTAGGTCACACCTGATCTTATCTTATCGATTTCATTTTCAGACATGATCTAGGTACCGTACTGTAACTATTTTTAGAAAGCCAGGACCGACGCATTTCATCCGAAACACAGTGACCCGTTAAAAAAATCTTGCCCGGGCCGGGATTTGAACACCCGGCTTCTGAATCATAAAGCTATAGTATTCCACCACGGCCACGCCGATTCCAGTACCAAGGTAATAAAAAACAATTGAAAAAACTTTCATAAATATACTTTATTAAAGTAAAATTACATTAAGAAATTATTCATGGCATCTACAGAAAATTTCCAATTAATATTCGCAGGTAATTTTTAGTTTTGATGTATTTTATATAGTCGGTTGGATAGTTTAAATAATGCAGATTTCAAATTTGGACTGGTCCATTGTAGCAACAAACTCCAAACCAAGCACACACGCACAGACTTCATCCTTTTGTCTTCAAGTCGAGACGAGCTTCTGAGATATTAAAATTCTTTCTGAGGCTTTCAAATCTTTTCCAGAATGAACATCAAAGAATTTCTACGAGCTAAATTGCTTCTGATTATTGTGAGTATTTTTAATTCATTATTAATTTTTTTATACCATTAGATCACAGTATAAAGTTTTATTCTATGAGATTTAGTAGCCAATATTGTTTCTTGTAATGGCGTCCTAGTTTTAAACTTTCCAACATTTCATGAATTCTCTGCGTTACCTACAAACGGTAATTTTTGAGACTTACGAAATAATGCTACATTTTAACATTTTATTTGATAATTTTGTTAGTTAATAACTTGATTGAATTATAGGTTATCAATAGTTAATTCGAATGGATACAGCACTGATGCTGCTTCTTTTTGGAAGACCCACGCTAAACTTTCAATAGATAGGTTGATCGGGAAGTACGATGTTGTTTATAGGGAATGTTGATATCAGTTAATTTCAATATAAACGTCTCTATTCCAATGATTGATTAATATTTTTTCTTGACAAATTAATTCAACTCCATAGTAATTCTTGCTATAAGAGAATAGGTTATTATACAAGCAGTCGAATGCCGAATTCAAAAGTAATGTCTCTTGATCAAAAGGAAAAAATACAGTATGAAATTTATTTGTATCGTAAATAAATAAATGAATGAAAATAAAATGGTAACTGATCTTTTACTAATTGAAACTTTTTTATTTAAAGGACATATTTTTGTATCAATGCCTATTTTAGGCAACATTTTATTGAGCATGCAGCTAAGTTAATTTCGTAAGTTCTTTGTGAAAGAGATGAATTTCGGACCCTCGTCATTTTCTAGTGATATTTTCGAGTTGATCCTATTGAAAATAATTATCGTGGTGTTATAGACTATCTTTTAGAAATTCGTAGTTATGTTCTATTCGTAACTATACTCCAGCTTACACTTCAATATATTTTTTAGAACACTAATTAAGTTACGATAGCTTAAATTTTATTAACAAATCATCTAAATACATGCTATATTGAGTAGGCTACCTACTAATGGTATCTAGCAACACATAGTGCCGGTTGCACCAAAGCCGGTTAAATTTAACCGTGATTAATTCCACGATAACCAATCAGAGAAGCCGTCTTTTTAAAAATGCCTTCTCTGATTGGTTATCGTGGAATTAATCACAGTTAAAATTTAACCGGCTTTTGTGCAACCGGGCCCAAGTACTAAGAGACAACATTAGGCGTTTTTTCAGGCGTTTTCAGACAAGTCGGCAGGGCAAGAAGCTTTCCGATTTGATTGGCTTCTCGGAATCAGCCAATCGGAGAGCTTCCTGCCCTGCCGACTCGTCTGAAAACGCCTTAAAAAATGCTTCGTGTGGCTGGGCCCTTATAGACTGCAACCGTCAATACATAGTCTCGACCTTGGAGTTGCCGCTGAGGCCTAAAATACATTAAAGTAACGATACAAGGGATTCAGATAAAAGTAAAAGCAACCTGGGTTTCACTTTTAGGTACCGATTGTCGGCCAACATTAATAGGCAAACTCTCAAAACTGTCCTCTGATTGGCTATTAATTCTCATAAACAGATGATTCTCAGCCAATCACAGGACAATAATCTGAGACTGAGCCGACAATCTCGGTATGGTGAAAACGACCGATAGTGGATTCTCTTAGGTAATCTTAGTGCTCTGGGTTTTTAGTTCGTTAATTTTTATTAATTATAATTTATTAATAATTAGTTGAATCTGAATTAATTACATTCTGCTAGAGTAAAAGGTCAACCCCCCCCCCTTAATTTTGGGAATAATATAACTTCTGTCCCCACTTATACAAAAAATGACTTCAGTAGTCCACCGTAACATTGTCAGCAGTTAACTTTGGTGACCTTTTTTTGACCCCCAAGATAAAATTTTGAGCCCCCCTTCCCCCCTGCAAGAATTTCAAGGCAGCAGTCTACGTCAAAATCCCCCCTGTTTACACCCTTGGATTTCACCCTTGATAATTGACAGGTCAATATGCTTTAGAATAGAATAGAATAGAATAGAATAGAATAGAATAGAAAAAACGTTTATTGAATAAATAAGCTACCTTAAGCGAACCTCAAAGAGGCTGCTTGACAAGGTACTATATATTATACAAAACATGTAAATTCAAATATAATTATACATATATCAGTGAACTTTATTTTTACTTAACAGTTAAATAAACTTATCAGTTTATTACACTGTCAAATTTACTTACAGAATTTACTTAACAGTTAAAATTATCATGATATTAATTAATTAATTATTGTTGGCTCAGCTCTCAAAAATCTAAAGAGTGTTATAATAATATAGTCAACCTGAACTTACATACAAAAAATAGAACATAATGAATTACAACAATACAATACATTAATAATGAGTTACATTATGTTACATCTAAAGTGTAATTATTCAACCAAATCTTTAAATTTCTTTTCAACAGGCGCATATTAACAAACTCAGCACAATTATCGGGTAAATCATTGAAAGTTCTTGGTACAATGTAGATTAAGGTGTTTCTGGCTAGATTATTCGAAGTAAATGGTACAACATACCTCTCATTCCTTAAATCATATCGATTAACTTTCATAACTAAATATTTTTTTGCAGAAGTAATTTTCTAAAATCAAAGTAAACAGAAATATACCTTTTATATTCAAAACCTTGCATCTATTCAAAAGGTTCTCATATGAAATATCTCCCTGAGAATTGCTGACCAAACGTAGAATAATATAGATTAGTAATAATTGTTTTCAAATCGGAATTATTAGCAATTAATTTTTATAAAATATTACAAATATATTTTTTGTTTTTAGGAATTGTATAAAGGACTGTTTTGGACCGTATTCTTGGTAAGATATGTACTCCAACCTATCTTTGGCTTCACATATGAGAACATACAACCCCGCGTCTACTTCCTGTTTTTGGAAAATTACCTCGTAAGTATTGCACTTTTATTTACTCAAATAAACAACATTAAATTAATAACTGGACCCCATTTTAATAATCACTATTTAATAATCAATGCTATTTAAAACTATTTGTCAATTTTGTTGTACTAATAATTGTTCTGACTGGTTTTAATTTTATTGTATCTTTGACGTTTGTTACAACACTTTGTGTTTTATGATAATAAATTATTATTGATTGATTGGAAAAAAATCCTTGGTCATTTGACACAAACACTCAAGTCCACTTTTCAAAGAAATGATATAATTTCACATCCAGATGTAGAACTTCGAGATCTACACTTTGGTAAAATCACTTTTGTCCTATTAGTCCTAATTATTAAGATCATTATAACATTTTAAGTCAGGTATTGCAGATGAATTTTGGGAATCTATGCTTGGCTATGAACATTTACTGTGTGAATTTGAAAATGTGAAATGATGCTTGCTGTTTGGATGGTGTAAAGTATCATTTGGTAAAATGACTCAAGTCCACTTATGTCATATTTTGTTATGTCCCAAACAACTCAAGTCATAATTAAATCAGTAGTTTTTTAATTTTTCATTACTTTATAATAATAGAATCATTAATAAGTGTATTTTGAACCTACTTTGTAAGTTTCATTGATATAGGATCAAAAATTTTCTTGAAAATTATGTTTGAACATACAAGAAAACTTTGGACTCCATTTTCTCAAAACTGCAGTTTTGGACTCAAGTGCTTATGACATATGACCTCCATACCACTAACTTCTGATTTATGATCATATATGTATGTGTATGTCTGACTATTCCTATGATTTAGCTTTTAGAACAGCAATAATTTTATAAGAAATAAATAGCTGGTTATACATATTATTTCTTTTTAAAATTGCAACATTCTATCAAAATTTGTAATAAAATTCTTGCAGTTCTAAGAATTAAATCATATGAATAGTTAGTCATACTCAAACACCTGATTATAAATAAGAAGTTATAAATAGTGGTAGTATTAATTTATTGTTGGTTATTTTTCTCATTTACACTTTACTAGACAACACTGAACTCACAAGGAGGTTGAAGAGAACAAAGCCCTTCGAGTTGGTGTAGGCCTAGTGCTAGTGAAGAGAAAAAAGTATATTAAATAAAAGTGTAGTAAAAGAATTTAAAGCAGTGAAATTTTATAGAATTGAACTGTAGGCTTCATTGGAAGACTTTAACAATAAAAATTAATATTCAAGGATAAGAAATAAGAGAACGAAATTAATGGTTAATAATAGAAAAAAATTACACTTGAAAATGACTCTAAAGAATGAGACACATAATATGTGTTAATTTTTAATCTATTAATTTATATCTTTTAATACCTATTAATTTAATATCTATTATGTAGAAATAAATTAATAGAGAAAAGTTCCTTTGATTTGATTTCTAAGTACATACGATAGTAGTCCAATTAATTTGGTGCACATTATTTACGTCATATACTATTAAACTCAAGGACTCCAGTCCAAAAATCTATAACAGGTTTTATTATTAATCCAGGGGTCAACAGGTTTTCATTTTTCTCGGGTAAAAACTAAAAATGATACTTTCTCGTTTAAATAAATCTTACCCTGTAACTTAGTTTATCACACATTGAATGCAAAATTTCAATTACTTTGAAAGAGCTATTTAAAACAATTAAATTCGATGACATGAAATTCAAGCTTTAATTCAATGACAATAATTAAATTCAAGCTACTTTTTTGAAAATTAAAAATTCAAATCACCTATCAGTTACAGTTTTTCATCAATAAATAGAAAGTGCATCTCCTTTTGGGAATCTATGTATAACAGAATGAATAAATTATCATAAAATGCTGTCATTTCCATATATAACAGAATGTATAAGAATTAAAATTCAAAGTACCCTGTTTTCAAAGTCATTTAATTTCTCACAAAAATAGATACTTCGATAAATAATTTTTATGTAAATACGAGTATCCCTAACCAAGAAAGTGAACAGAATGTATAAGTATATTGTGTAGAATTTACGTAGAAGTTATTGATAGCATCAATAAAATCTTGTACTTTGATGTCGTTGAAAGTTTATTAAATGTTCTCGTTTATTAAATTCTTACAAAACCTAAAAAGTGAACGGTTTCTTTGCTCAGGTCGTGTCATTCAGATCAACTCTGATCTTCTTCAGAGACCTCAAGGACACTTTCTGTGGCATCTTCGACAATGTCCTCAGTATGGGAATCGTAAGTCTCCAACATGTTCTTTTTCACGTGATTTATTTCAGATTTATTTATATAAATTTGGGAGAGGAATAGCACAAGGTTACCTTACATTCCTCTCCCTATGATTTCGATGATCTACTTATTGTATGAATAAAGGGATAGTAATAGATATATTCGCACTGAGGACTTACTTCCCAAACCGTATGTTCTCCTCAATATTGCGTGTTTCTCAAAACTGTAGAATGGTAAACTACAAAATAACTAGAACGGAAACTTGACATGAAGTGTCTGATTCAGTATTTTGAGAATTAGACTGCTAAACTAAGCTTATATATATTTTTGGACGAAAATTGAACTTGAAAGTTTTACAGTAGAAACATAACCTATTTTTTGGACATTTTATTAATTTATCAAAATTTTGGAATGGAATAGATTTGGGCCAAGCCTGTTGTTCCTTCCTAATCATATTTATATGATTTGTGATTCCGTCCACGAATAAATAAATAAATAAACTATAGAAAATATTGGGAATTACTAAACTAATTACTAAACTATAGAAACTAGGGAATTCAAACATGCAAGTTTGCGACTACATTGTCGTTTGATCAAAATTGAAAATTATTTCAAAAATTGAAATTTATAAAGTTGTATTGACAAATAAATATGCTAGAAAGACTTGTTTTTCCAAGCTCGATCTAAAGACTAATTAATCATATATTATAGATATATTACCATATATTCAATCATTTTCAACTTGCAGAAATTTCCATACTCACCTGATTAGTATTTTGATGAGTCAATACAGTCAAATATAGCAATTCGGTAGTCAGTTCCAATCAGGGCAATTTATTAAAAAAAACTAATTCTGAAAAAGTTTCATATTTACAGAGGTTACATTTCAATTGACGTTGATTTTCTTTTCATGTGAGAATGGAATAAATTAATGAATATCAAGTTACTGCATGTGCATGATTCAATATTTTACCATTTCTCATAGACTCAACTAGTTGAGGTTTTATAAATCTTGAGATTATCATTAAACTTTTGAAGATATCTACAAAAAATATTTCTAGCATACTTTTTTGATTGTTAAATCAGATTTCAGCTGTTGATTATATCATCTGTCAACATAATTTTATGAATCTTTATTATGAATTCTCTGTAGTCACGGTCGAAGCTTGAGCAGACCTTAAAACTGGTTCTTTAAGTTTCTAATACATAAACTGCAAAAATATGAATATTATTACAAAGATTATAACAATGTACTATTATTAAAAAGATTGAATAAAATAGCAAAAAACATAAAGAACATCATATACATTTCTTGTCTTTTTATGAAAGACTAGGATTTACACACTAGGGTTTTCTGTCATATTATTCTATTGACGAAATTTTCCATTTCGACAAATTAGATATTGAAGCATCAAGTATGAATAGACATAACAATTGAGTCTTATGCTTCATGTAAACATATAGGTGTGAATTTTTCATATACATTCTTGAACAATTTCTATCACTGTATTTTTTACAGTGATGAAATTTTTACAATTATTCATTGATATATTTTTCACAATTCACTGATGAGCATTTGATCACAAATAACAATTTTCTTTCACATTATTCTATTGACAACATTTTCTCTTTCAACAAATTACATATCCATGCAGCAAGCATGGATGGACATAAAAATTGGATTTGCATGTATTTATGTCAATATATAGGTGAGAATTAAATTATCACACATCTAAGTCCAAGTTTAACGTTTCCAAGTATAAAGAAATCCAATTTGATGTGGACACCCGAGTGCCTACTTTAGAATGAATTAAGTTTGTTTTTTTGTCCTTTAATATACATGAATATTTCCTATTTTAGTAATAATAATGTGAAATATTTCTTTTATGTTCTGAAGCATCTAAATTAAAAAATCAACTTTGTAAAAATAATTAAGGACTGAACATTTTGTGAAGTGATCAACAAGACGACCTATTTCGGACTATGTGTAGCCTTATCTAAATTTGGGAGAGGAATAGCACAAGTTACCTTATTTTTTTCTCTCCCAATCATTTTAATGATGTACTTTTGTATGAATCAATCAATAAATCACACTTTGTCCAGAGATTTTATTTTGTTTGAGATTATTTCTTTTATATTTTTCAGGTCTAAGCTTCATTTTATTAATTGTGTGTTATGAAAGCAATAATGTGATCTCTCTGTATTTTTACTGTTTACTGGAAAATTGTAATCTTCAACTTCTGTGCTTAATATTATAATGCTATAATATATACATACAGAAAATATAGCATGAGAAGATATCCCATTGTATAGGGCGTTTATGATCTAAATTGCACTGTTAACTCAAGCGAATAGTAGTCACCCGGCCAAAACAGTAATAATAGACAGTAGTCGGCTTGAATATTAACCGAAAATTCGGCTTGAAATTTGGAACATAAACTACCTATACCATATCTTCTTATGCTATCTTTTCTCTATGTTATAAATTAATGTATTTATCTTTACATTATATTTTTACCATGTTTCAGCGGTTCAGCTTGATTGCTGTTGTTGTGATGGTCGACCAAATGTACTCTCTGAATTTCATGAACATGTTCAGAGTGATCTTCAGAGTCGTGTCACGCTGCATCCATTGGATGGTGAGTTTTCCTCTTTTTGAATTTACTCAGCTAACAAATACAATTATTTGCAATTACTCTCACACAGTTTTTTGTCGTGTAATTCAAATCAATCATGAATTAATTACATTCATGATATCAACATCAAATCAAATCGAACACTAAATTTTTCAAACAATATAATATTGGAAGATTTTAAATAGCAAAGAAATTTGATTTTATTTGAGATATTCGAAGCTTCCTTGGAGAAGAGAAAATGAAAAATAGTAAACCATTTCAATAATTTAGAATGGAACAGAAAAATTTAGATTAGAATTGAACTTGAAGTGGATGAGATAGGTGGGCTATTTTCTACAAGAAAGTATACCTATATATTCTCTCATCACTGCTATAAATTATTAATTAAAACATTTTAAAAGTGTATAATAATTATTTAATTTAAAGATTTTGATGAATTCTAGGTCACATTCATAGCTTAGTCTACTGTTAACAAAACAAAATTCCTCCGTTCTCAAAATTTTTCACATGGATGTGTAAAGTTTTTATTATTTTTGCTATTGTTTGAAGTTATTCATTTGAAATCTATCTCTACATCTCTACATCATAAAATCATGAACAGACTATTTGATGATTCTACTGATTTAATAACGCATTATATATGAATTATCAATGTTGGATAATTCGACTAAGTCTTGATATTATGTACAGTTCTCAGATCGAGTGGATTATTTACAACAAACCTTAAACTAATAGTTGAATAGCGGAACTACTTTATAAAATGTAGGTTATGAATTTAAATCACTATTTTTTTTATTCAGACACTATATTAAATCAATTACATTACTCACAGGGACCTGGAAAGATCTTCACCGTTCAAATGATTGGGATCATCATGTGGATGATGGGTGTGGAGACTTCTGTCAAAATTTTCTGGGGCTTCATGGTTTGCGCATACTGGTTGGTAAGTAGCCGTGCATAGGTATATGCAATTTATTTTTCAATTACGGTAAAAAAGATAACCTAGATAATATATTTCTATAGTTAACACAGTGCTCGATTCTTCTATGAATGATCCAGGCGACCGAAATACTTTGCTCTACTACGAGCTAAATGACTTTTTTCAATGGACTGAGCTTCCACAACAAATTATAGAGAATAACGAATTATAGAAGTTTTACTGTCCTGTAATAGTATATTTCGCACCTAGGGTCGAAAATGTACGTTTTCCGGCTCGAGATCGCGGTTTTGAAGTTCAAGAGCCGGAATAGTATATTTCGCACCTAGGGCCGAAAATGAGACTTTTCCGGCTCGAAATCGGTTTTCAAGTCCGAGGCCGTAGGCCGAGGACTAGAAAAGATTGAGAGCCGGAAAAACATTTTTGCCCGTGTTGCGAACGCTATTTTTCGCCACACCAAAAAAAAACTTCCCAATATATAAGAAATTGGAAAATAAATAAAATTCAAACAGCGTATTTTGATAGTTTGAATCTTGGTTATGACAACTTTCACTGTCAATTAATTTCAATATTACTAATTAATAATTTACAATAGTGACAATATTTTTATACTATTAATATTTTGAATAATTGTTTGAATTTTTATAGCTCGCGCTTTGCGCCTGGTGCAATATCTCATGGATAGATGGATGAATAGAATTTTCATTACTATTTTGAAATAATGTGATTAAAAAATTAATATAATTGCATATTTCACAGTTTTGTCTCAAAATATATCTAAAAAATTGATTGAAATTTAAATTACGGTAACTAATATAAAAAATGGCTAATAAAAGTCGAAATTCATCGACAAAAAAAATGTCATTTACCGAGGTTCGAACCTAGATCATGTTTGTAATTTACTGAGCTTTGAGTTCTGATGTATCACACCTTTACGCTCTCGGCCATTGGGTATTGTTGATCGTAGAGGCCTGTAAGTCAGGTAACGTATGTAGGCTACTATAAATAGGTAGTGTATAGCGGCATCTTGAAGCCGGTTTACCGGCATTTTCACAACAAAATATTGCTCTGAAAATAGTTAAATGATAGAAAAACATTCGAAGATTCAATCTTGAGTGGGCCTAATGTTTTCTCTATATGGTTTGATATTGAAGAAAAATTATCTAAAAGTTTTAATAATGAATTACGGAAAAATTACTAGGTATTTTTCAGTCAAGGCTGAGTTTCAACAGTAGGCTTACCTTAAACTTTAGATCTCTGCTGTATTTTCCTATTATTATTGTTGATTGTATTGCATTAAGAAGTGGAATTTGATAATAAAAAAGAAACAATTATTACTCTACCTCACTTTTAAATATTGATACAATTATTGTACTTTGATTTCAAATTCAATTCTTCACTTCTAAATACTTGCAATATGTACCTTTCTGACAATGGACAATGCAGCCAACATTATATTGTTGAGGCTATGGAGATATCATCGTATTCTATTGTTTGATATCAAAAACACAATAATAAATATTAAATTATGAAACAGTAATTTATAAAATATATTATAGACATGATACCGCGATTCACGATACATAATTATATAGATTATTACAGTCGTTATGAGATTATCTCTCTATGATTTTTGTGAGATCGGACACAATCAGCTGTTATCCAAGGTCATTTTACAGCCCTAGGGCCGTAAAGTTTTACCGGCCTGGTCGGAAAACAATCACTTTCAGCCTCCATATGACGCATGTAAACCAGCTCATTACATCCAAGTGTGGCGAAAAAACATTTTTTCCCATGTTGCGAACGCTATTTTTCGCCACACCAAAAAAAAAAACTTACCAATATATAAGAAATTGAAAAATAAATAAAATTCAAACAGCCTATTTTGATAGTTTGAATCTTGGTTATGACAACTTTTACTGTCAATTAATTTCAATATTACTAATCAATAATCTACAATAGTGACCATATTTTTATACTATTAATATTTTGAATAATTGTTTGAATTTTTATAGCTCGCGCTTTGCGCCTGGTGCAATATCTCATGGATAGATGGATGAATAGAATTTTCATTACTATTTTGAAATAATGTGATTAAAAAATTAATATAATTGCATATTTCACAGTTTTGTCTCAAAATATATCTAAAAAATTGATTGAAATTTAAATTACGGTAACTAATATAAAAAATGGCTAATAAAAGTCGAAATTCATCGACAAAAAAAATGTCATTTACCGAGGTTCGAACCTAGATCATGTTTGTAATTTACTGAGCTTTGAGTTCTGATGTATCACACCTTTACGCTCTCGGCCATTGGGTATTGTTGATCGTAGAGGCCTGTAAGTCAGGTAACGTATGTAGGCTACTATAAATAGGTAGTGTATAGCGGCATCTTGAAGCCGGTTTACCGGCATTTTCACAACAAAATATTGCTCTGAAAATAGTTAAATGATAGAAAAACATTCGAAGATTCAATCTTGAGTGGGCCTAATGTTTTCTCTATATGGTTTGATATTGAAGAAAAATTATCTAAAAGTTTTAATAATGAATTACGGAAAAATTACTAGGTATTTTTCAGTCAAGGCTGAGTTTCAACAGTAGGCTTACCTTAAACTTTAGATCTCTGCTGTATTTTCCTATTATTATTGTTGATTGTATTGCATTAAGAAGTGGAATTTGATAATAAAAAAGAAACAATTATTACTCTACCTCACTTTTAAATATTGATACAATTATTGTACTTTGATTTCAAATTCAATTCTTCACTTCTAAATACTTGCAATATGTACCTTTCTGACAATGGACAATGCAGCCAACATTATATTGTTGAGGCTATGGAGATATCATCGTATTCTATTGTTTGATATCAAAAACACAATAATAAATATTAAATTATGAAACAGTAATTTATAAAATATATTATAGACATGATACCGCGATTCACGATACATAATTATATAGATTATTACAGTCGTTATGAGATTATCTCTCTATGATTTTTGTGAGATCGGACACGATCAGCTGTTATTCAAGGTCATTTTACAGCCCTAGGGCCGTAAAGTTTTACCGGCCTGGTCGGAAAACAATCACTTTCAGCCTCCATATGACGCATGTAAACCAGCTCATTACATCCAAGTGTGGCGAAAAAACATTTTTTCCCATGTTGCGAACGCTATTTTTCGCCACACCAAAAAAAAAAACTTACCAATATATAAGAAATTGAAAAATAAATAAAATTCAAACAGCCTATTTTGATAGTTTGAATCTTGGTTATGACAACTTTTACTGTCAATTAATTTCAATATTACTAATCAATAATCTACAATAGTGACCATATTTTTATACTATTAATATTTCGAATGATTGTTTGAATCTTTATAGCTCGCGCTTTACCCCGGTGCAATATCTCATGGATAGATGAATAAATAGAATTTTCATTAATATTTCGAAATAATGTGATGAAAAAATTAATATAATTGCATATTTCACAGTTTTGTCTCAAAATATATCTAAAAAATTGATTGAAATTTAAATTACGGTAACTAATATAAAAAATAGCTAATAAAAGTCGAAATTCATCGACAAAAAATGTCATTGACCGAGATTCGAACCTAGATCATGTTTGTTTATTCACTGAGCTTTGAGTTCCGATATATTATGCCTTTATGCTCTCGGCCATTGCGTATTGTTGAACATAAGGGCCTGACTGATAACATTTATGTAGGCTACTATAATATAGTGTATAGCGGCAAATTTGAAGCCGGTTTGCCAGCATTTTCACAACAAAATATTGCTCTGAAAATAGTTAAATCATAGAGAAAACATTCGAAGATTCAATCTTGAGTGGGCCTAATGTTTTCTCTATATGGTTTAATATTGAAGAAAAATTATCTAAAAGTTTTAATAATGAATTACGGAAAAATTACTAGGAATTTTTCAGTCAAGGCTGAGTTTCACCAGTAGGCTTACCTTAAACTTCAGATCTGTGCTGTATTTTCTTATTATTATTGTTGATTGTATTGCATTAAGAAGTGGAATTCGATAATAAGAAAGAAACAATTATTACTCTACCTCACTTTAAAATATTGATACAATTATTGTACTTTGATTTCAAATTCGATTCTCCACTTTTAAATACTTGCAATATGTACCTTTCTGACAATGGAGAATGCAGCCAACATTATATTGTTGAGGCTATGGAGATATCATCGTATTCTATTGTTTGATATCAAAAACACAATAATAAATATTAAATTATGAAACAGTAATTTATAAAATATATTATAGACATAATACTGTGATTCACGATACATAATTATATAGATTATTACAGTCGTTATGAGATTATCTCTCAATGATTTTTGTGAGATCGGACACGATCAGCTGTTATTCAAGGTCATTTTACACCCCTAGGGCCATAAATTTTTACCGGCCTGGTCGGAAAACAATCACTTTCAGCATCCATATGATGCACGTATACCAGCTCATTACATCCAAGTGTGGCGAAAAAGTTAATTTATCATCTGTATATTTTATATTTTACAGGCCAGGGATGGTGTGATTTTTTTCGCTGAACTGCAAGATCTTCTGGTTGAATTTTTCATTACAATGTTCTTGGACGAATTCGTCCAATAAGTAAAAAGAAATAAGAATCTTCCAATGATGCGTCCATTTGCAGCAGGCAACATAAGATTTTTGATCTACTGGAAAATGAACAAGTTAGTTGTGTTAATTAAAAACTACTATTTATGAATTTCTTTAAATTTTTTCAAATCAAACTATTGTGTTAATACGTTGAAGTTTCTGTCGGTCATTTTATTTATGAACATTAATTTTACATTGTTAAAAAACCTATTTTAGTTATTTTCAATTATTCAAACGTTTAAAATTTATGATTTTATAAAAGTTCCATTTTAAATGCAGTAACACACAATTCAAAAATACTAAATAGTTACTTAAAAAGAAGTTAATGTGAAATAAGTAAGCTTCCTAGTTGTACCGTGTTGTGTAAATTTTCGATAAAGACTACGGTATTCATTAAAAAATGTTCTTTTGTCAATAGATCTATACCCTGGTAGCAAGTTAGTTGTGTTAATCAATTACTCCTATTTATGAATTCCCTTAAATTTGTTTACTATAAATTGTTGTGTTACAGTAATAATCATGTTTGAAGTTTCTGTCGGTCATTTTATTTATGAACATTCATTTTTCATTGTAAAAAACTTATTGCTATTTTCAATTTTCCGAACATTTTAGAATTATATAATTTGTATGATCTTATAAAAGAGTTTCATCTTGAATAATGTAAAACACAATTTAAAAATACTACTGTGAATAGGTAGGCTACTAATAATGAAGTTAATTATGTGAAATAAATAGCCTACCTAAATATTTGTAATTTGTAAATTTTCAATGAAAAAAAGTTATATGTAATTATCCTGGAAAATGTGTAAGTTATTTGTGTTAATTGATAACTCCTATTTCTGAATTTCCTTAAATTTGTTTGTAATAAGTTATTGTGTTAATTAATAACTCCTATTTCTGAATTTTCTTGAATTTGTTCACAATAAATTATTGTGTTAATAAACATGCTTTAAAGTTTCTGTCGGTCATTTTATTTATGAACATTAATTTTACATTGTTAAAAAACCTATTTTAGTTATTTTCAATTATTCAAACGTTTAAAATGAGATAATTTGTATGATCTTATAAAAGATTTTCATCTTGAATGATTGTGTAAACACAATTTAAAAAAAAAATAGGTACTGATAATATGAACTGATTATTCATTGGCAACTATAGCATTTTACTGTGCAAACAAAATAGTAGTTTCCAATTTGATTTTTCATCGAATTGAATTATTATTTCATTCGATTTTAATTATGTTTTCAATTATTGTACTATAGTTCTTTTTTGTACTAGTTTTACCGGAGTGACATTATAGTTTCCTCTCACTCTCAACAGTAGGGTATCACCTCTGACACATATTGTCTGAAATAATAATTTAAAAGCAGTGTTGATTATTGATCTTGATTTTTTATAAATTTCAAAGCGATCTCCATTCTCCATAAAATTTAAAATAAACATTTCCGATATCTACTATTATAGATCATTGTAATAATTGTATTGATGAATAAATTATGCAGGTTGTATTATTTTGACACTGTTGAAGAATCTGCTTTCTAATTCTTGAGAAAATAAGAATTTTTATGTTCCCCTTCTCTAAACAAACAGTTCACAAATCCTTTGAGTTGAAAAAATTGAGTCGAGTTGACAGCTCTTTGAGCTGTTCAATACTGGGTTTTATAATATTGAAGGCGAGATTGAAATTTTAGAATCATATTTGAATGTGGAAAAATGTAGTAACTGGCCTATACACTTCACTGATATATTATTTTTCAAATTTTCATGTTTTACAAATGAGAGCTATCAAAAAATACAATATCTATGACAATATTATTATCTACAATCTCCCTACCGTTTGCATTTTACTCGACGTTACATGATGAAACCATTCTCATTTGTGAAGAACAAATAAATATGAAAATGTATGTATAATTATGAAAAGGGTAACTTTTCCTGCTTAAACTACAATAAATAATTCCATGGAAAACTCACCATTTAAAAATTACATCCAAACCAGAAATTGTCTCCAGAATTTCCAACATTTCCAGAATTTGTCTCAACTTTACTAGTAATCAACGGCCTTCAGATAGATTCTGAAGCATAATAAAATGTAATTGAACTTGAAGCATAGAGAATTTCATTTCTTAGGAGTTGCCCTTAATATTGAGTAGCCTTTTAATGACTTTTGAGAAATACAAAAATTTGGTATTACAAACAGATGATTCCAATAAAACATGATCCCAGGAACCCAAATATCAGTGAAATTTTTTGATTTTAGTGCAAAGCTGTGATGGCTCAAGCTAAAAATATGTACATTAAAATATTAAAGGAAATTTTCTAAATGTTGAATCTGAAAACCTATTCAAGGACAAGTCAATAATTTATCAAGATAAGGTGTAACTTAGTATCAGATTATTGAGGACAAAATTGAGGCAATATTGGAAAAATATATTAGTTGGTTAAAGAAACTAAGAAAGAAGAATTTACATGTTTTCTAAATTTTTCTAGTCTTTGGGAAATTTAGTACTCATTGAAGATAGGAGCATGACGTCTCTTACATTGCCCACAAACAAGCAAAAAGCTCATGTGAGCGTCATCCGCAATAAAATAGAAGAGCCAAATCATGATTGATTCTATTCGAGTTTTTATTCACTAAAAAAAGCAGAATATTTATTCTATTCGACTGCTTTCTGGGTTTGGCGTAAAAGCTGTAAAACTATCTACTAAATATGTGCTTTTATGGCTAAATCAGTATGGATTTAGAATGTCAATTGTTTTTAATTTAGTACCTAAAATCATCATCACATGATAAATTCACTTAGTACAGAATTATTCACTTTTTTGTAACGTACATAGTGACTGGATGACTTATTGCTTAGTTGAAAGATTTATTTGAATAAAAAGAGATTAGTGTTTCCACTTTTTATTTCAGTACCTACAGAATTATTTCACTTTTTTGTACCGTACATAAAGACTGGACTTATTTCTCAGTTGAAAAAATTATTTGAATTAAAAAAAGATTAGTTGATCAAAAAGTATTGATGTTCCATAAAATAAAAAATTCAAAAAAACCCCATCCCTGGTGGGGATCGAACCCACGACCTTTGGATTAGAAGTCCAACGCGCTATCCGCTGCGCTACAGGGACTTCTTGTCTCAAAATTTGCGTACGTGTTTGATGAAGCAATATTTTCATTACTCGACGACTTTCTTAGAAAGTTATAATCTATAGTGAGGTCCACGTTATAATGGCAGTGGATGAAGATAGAAGAATAGCGATGCCGATTCTCTGAATCAATTAATTATATTTCTACACTGTCAAAAACATAATTGGCATCGTTGTGAACCTAGAAAAGGATAGTACCACCGGCTTTGTCAAATGATAGACAAGGATAGCAAAACCAAAGTTGATCAAATACTGTCATTATAACGTGGACCTCACTATAGCTTAGATTGTACTATTCCTTTTTCAAAATTTAATGGTAATGAAGTCCAAAAGGTTATGTGTAAGTCAAGCGCTTCTGGTCCGAGAATAGGCCTACTCTTGATTTTTCAACTGAAAAACCATAATAAGCTACTATGGTGGGAATTTTGGCTCAGAATAACTGGAAAAATTTATTTTTTATAGATCAAAGCCATAAGTTTTGAGTAATCTGAAATGGAAAGAGAAAAGTATGAATTGACAATAATATTCAAAAGTATATAATTTAACAAAAGTATCGAATTTGAAACTTCTACAATGTATAACATGTAGGTATTTCAATTTAGAAGGTTTGATGAAGACATCATCATCCTTGGAAATTCATGTTACATTCTTTCTTTGTGGCTTTATCGAACAACCTATAGACATCACTTTCTAATCGAGCAATTTCAACTTTCGAAAACTGGTGGCGGTTGATTTGGTGTACATGACTCCAAAAAACTATTTGTATACAATAGACCATTCTACTGGAAGAAATATGAATGAGGAATAATAAAAATTAGGAATGTAGACTAAACATTTCAATTCTCATGAGTTCGTTGCTGGAGTATTCAGTTGATATCATATCACATCATTATGTTGGCAGACCTTCCAAGTCAAAAGATCTTCCAAGTCATGGTGTTGATTTGTATTTTGTGAAAGAAAATTATTGTATTAGTATTCAATTTGAAAGTTGCTTGTGATTTAACACTTGTTGAACTTAGTTTAATGTTAATTTGATTTCATAACTTATGGTTTTGTTTCACGTCTTTCTCCCACGTATCATAATATTTTATTCTAACACTTTATGATACATCGTCCAACCTAACCTTCTCAATTACTTCCTCTATTTAAAACCTCGAATTATATTTAAACTTCATCACTGGTTAATCATGTCAGAAATAGATTATGAATATGAATGTATGAGGGCTGAATTACTTGGTCTTCCTAAACCAGACAAAGAAGAATTTGCAACCAAAAGGAATGATGTAGAAATTGAAGAAGGTACCAGTAGGCCTACAGGTGTTGAGAGCAATCCTGAAGAAGTAAGTTGAGAACCATCCTATCTTTGAAATTTCTATATAATTTTGCATTATTTGCTTGATTAATGTTGATTTTTTTGTGTATAGGAATTGCAAGATACAAGGAGTCATATTGCTTAGGCCTGTACAGTAACCTGCAAACCATGCGAAGTAGCCTATACCCTATAGTGAGGTCCACGTACCGCTTTACCGTTGATGTTGATTGTTCAATATTCGTAATTTCACAAAAATTCTATACAAAGTAGATTTCTGCTCACATCTGTAAAATCTCGATAAATAAAAAAATTATTTTAATTTGTTCCCATTCGGGCATTAGCATTGATATTAATAATTATTAGGAGTTGTTTTATTATATGGGCCGCAATATACCGCATTCACTTATTTATCATGAAACTATGAATAATAAAATTATTACTATTGTTATAAATGATGCTCGCTATAATTAGGATATATTGATAGAGGAGGTCAAGAAAAGTCTTCATTGTATTTCAAATACCATGTAGAAGTTTATGAAATATTCAATAAAAGCAGTTAGAAAAGTTTGTAAATTCGGTAACTATTGATTTGCCATACATAGGCCTAACCTAACTCAAACTCATGCATTTGACACGCCCATGTTTTTTAGTTCTGTGTTCACTCTTAGGTAGGCCGTCCACTAGAACCGTTTTCGTCCGAACTAGCATCGGCCGAAAACAACCGAACGGTCCCCCAACATAGAAAGAAATAGATGCTCGTCCATTTCAACAGGTTCATACGGCCGTCTCCGTCCGATCAATGTTTTGATCCGAATTGAAAGGGATTTTCCGGCTCTATCTGGCCGAACTACCTAGTCGATCTGAGACAACAAAGTGTTCCTAACCTAAAATTGTTTCACAGTCTTGTTTGTTTTTGTTTTTTGAAGTTGTTCTGTTTTTTAAAGTTGTAACTATGGCAATGAAATGTTGATATGTTTGGTTCAAGAGCATGTTCCATTATTGGATATGCGAGACAAAAGGTATCACCGTTGTGATATTCAAAGGAATCTGTGAACAAAGATTGCTTGATAATGAATAACTAATTTAGTGGATATTTGTTGAAAATGAGATTATTTTAATGAACAACTAATTTACTGGATATTTGTTTATTCAATTTTCAAAATCGCAATATAATCATTGTTTAAGAAAAATTTTGGTGGCTATGATAGTAGTTAATATAGTAGTTGATTGGCCACTAAGCTAGACTGACGTAAACGGTTCCAATAGACGACCGTATGCGGCCGGCAGATTCGTCCATTGGAACCGTTTACGTCAGTCTAGTTGTCAATAATTATTTAATTAACTACTATCATAGCCACCAACATTTTTCATAAACAATGATTATATTGAGATTTTGAAAATTGAATAAACAAATATCCACTAAGATAGAGCAGACTCATCACCCGTAAAATAAAAGAACAAAAGAAAAAATATACAAAACATTGGTAAAGCCGGTTGTAATATATGGGGCTGAAACTTGGACGGTATTGAGCAATGATGTACTGAGATGTTTTGAGAGAAAGATGTTCAGAAGAATTTGGGATACAATATGTGACGAAGGTATATGGAGAGGCAGATATTAATTGTGAGATAGATGATAAAATCGAGGAAGAAAATATTATACACACCATAAAATTAAGAAGAATCGAATGGCTGAAGAAAGAGGACCGGTTAGAATAATGGACGATATAGTGATTGGGACGAGGAGAAGAGGAAGGCCAAGGAGAAGATGGATTAGTGACGTGATGGGTGATGGGTGATCTACGTGTGCTGGGAGTGACAAACTGGCGTTTTTTTTGTAACGATTGTTAATAATTACGATCTCTGTGTTAGCATAGCATATGAAATTATCAAAATTAATTATTAAATCAAAAAAATTAAATAATATAAAAACATTTTTAATGATAGGTACAAGCATATTAGAATTTAGAAGAAAGACGCCGAACTCCCAACCAATCCTTTCACCTTTCAAAAGATTGACAGACATAACCTTTTTTGTAATAAAACTTCAACATAAATGCAATAAACATAATAATTGTCATAATTTTATTATAAAATAAAAATAAAGAAATGTTTATTTCCCAAAAAACTAAAACTATGACATTAATTACACAAAATATTAGATAAATTACAATATTACATACAATAGTTAGTTACAAAAAAAAAAATTGCATGGTTGCCTGTAAAGTCGGTATACGGGCGAAAGTTTTACGTGACAACGACTTTGAGTGGTAAAATAATTTTAATGTGAATATTCATTCGTATAGTAGGAAGAAGGATGAAATAATAACTCACAATGAGAGTGAGTGAGAGGCAAGCGTCCCTTCCACTCAGGCATGGTTAGCCCGCGCCCACCTAAGAGCGAGAGAGACAACCATTGACTTGACATTTTGAATTAGTGGCGCAGTCGCAGGAGATTGCTTGCGGCGCCTGCGCAGGTTGACTGCTCCGTTTCACTCTCTCTCCAGGTGAATGCCTTCGGGTTGGTGCGGCATTGCTCGCCACTGCTCCTATTCGTGCTCTTTCCAGACGACCGTGAACCGAAACGAACGCTCTCACTCGCTCTCATTGTGAGCGCATAACGTGGGAACGTAACGCAGTTTCTTGAAGTGTCTCCCGGCAAACCAATTTATAAGACGTTGTCACGTCAAAATCTTATAATGTGTCCTCTACTTGTTTAGTTTTTTCTGTGTGGAAATTGACCTACTCCACTATGGCGTACCATGTTCTAGAATAGGTTTTGTTAGTTTTTTGTGCGTATTATTAATTAGTTAGTGTTTAGTAAGTCATTAGGTGGTTAGTTGTTATTTGAAATAATGTTTTCTATGTTCTGTCTTCCTTTGCTCATCAACCAATTGTGTACTATTGTTTTGAACATTCTAGGATGATTAATCTGTTTGAAGTTTGCAGGAAGTAGATTATATAATCTTGGTGCTAAATGATTGAAATGTCTCTGGTATAGTGCCTTCCTTGCAACACTGGTGATGAGAAGATTCCTGTATCTGGTGTTGTGGTTGTGGTTTCTGGTTTGAAATGTTGTTGGGTTCTTGTGTAATCTGCATAGTATCTCCTTGGAGTAAAGCTGTCTTGGATCCATCACGTCAAACTCATTGAATAGCTGGTCTGATGAATAGCGTGGAGGCTTCTGGTTGATGAACCTCATGATCAGCTTCTGCACCCTGAGGAGCGGTTCGATGTGCAAGAAGCTTGCACCTCCCCATCCCACAATCCCATACAGCATGAGGGACTGTGCTAGAGAGAAGTAGATAACTCTTGAGGTGCGTACAGACTTTTGCTCTGCTCCGCAACCGAACGTCACCCCAGCAGAGCGATTGATGATCGACCGGGGAACGCGAGAAGAGCTAACATCTTCCGTAACGTTCATGATGGGTGCGACTGCAGAGCGGGGGCGGAGCGACTGCGGTGCGATGGATGAACGAGGGCGGAGCATGCTCGGTGCGGGTTGGAGGCGCGTGTATGTGTACGCAGCTTTAGACATCCCTTGTCGACCAGTGTCCTCAGAATCCTGAATCTGTAGATGGTCTTCCTCAGTCTCCCGCATAGTTGATTGAGATGATGATCCCAGCGCAGAAAAGAGTCCATAGTAACTCCCAGGTATTTCTGTGACTGTTTCCTATGAAGTGTATTATATAAACATAATGTATTATAAGGCTACCCAGCAATCCCCTGGTCAGAATATTTTATTTAGTTTGTCACCCAATCAGCTGGATTGGACGTTTCACATTTGTGAGGTTAGGCTGTAGCGAAGTCAACAATACGACAAGCGAGCGATCATCCTTCGAACATATTTTGAACCCTTGCGTAACATCTCCCGTAACCTTCATGATCGGAGCGTATTTAGGCACGTAAATCTGTACGCACCTTTAGATATCTAGGCTAGCTCTTGAACGTAAATTACTCCAGCCTGAATAGTTCATACCAATAGCTCAGTAATTATAATATTTTTTTATTACAGGAACTGGGCGTTCAGGATGAACATATCAAGAATGTTGCTGGCGGACTAAATGAAATCAGTAGCATCCTACAAACTACACAGAAAAAAATTAACAGGTTCAAAGTAAGTGTCTACTTGAAAATATTTGCTCCTCTCTATTTGTTTTGTCCATCTTTGAATAATCCTTTAAGGGGGATCAAATACCGGTAAAGAAAAGGTACCAGTAGGAAACCTAAGGTACCTAAACAAAGGATGGCGGAAGATAGCATATTTTTCTCCAATTTTTTATGTGGCGGCCTATGAGGGTACTAAAATGATCAATTCTTTGTGTGAAATTATCTGAGAAATCGAATGAAACTAATCAGAAGTATAAGGGTACAACTACACTGAAAGCGGAGCGTGACGTGGTGTGGTCAGAGAATTCATGACACACAGGAAGCGTCTGACCGTCAAGTGTCAAGGGCCTAGAAAATGGCATTGACTATAGTGTGGACAGATAAGTAGCATATGGTGTTTGAAAAATTTGTGTGAAGTTTTACTACCTCTTATGGCTGGTCCTCAAGTTTCAGGTATCTCAAGTTCGGACAGACTATAGTCTGTATAAATAAGTTGAGACTGAGAAAATATCCGTATTGGAGAATTGTGCGAAATTTGAATCTTTTCATGCAAGCCCATGAATTCAATTTGACATAGTTGTCAATCTGAATATATCCAGTCATATGGGCTTTCACGAAAAGATTGAAATTTCGCTCAACTTGGAAACACGGATATTTTCTCAGTCTCAACTTATTTCTGTCTGTCCGAACTTAAGAAACCTGAAACTTGAGGTCCAGTCATTAGAGGGAGAAAAACTTATTTATGTGATACTGCTATCACTAAACTTTTGCAATTGAAAAATCTTTGTTCAGTGAAGCTAAGACAGAATAATATTATAATATAGATCACTCATCTATAACACTTGGAATAGACTTTTGAATTGTTTATATTTCTTTTGCTCAAGTCCGAGTCTGACTGTTGTTATAAGGAAATGCTAGATTTTTAAGAAAAATAATTACTTTTATTTGGAGTATATTCAAGTAGCTAGACGGGGTTTTGCCAAACAGCAATGTTCTGTTTTTTGTGTGTGTTTTGTAGTATAAGTTGAAAAGTTCAAGAAGACTTGATAAACATTGTACAATCTTAATATTTGCTTGTTTTCTCCATTATAATTTTAGCTTTGTATATACTAGATTGTGTAGTCTACATAGCTGTTTGCTCCAAAAGACTGTAGAAAATCGGATTTCTGTTCAACAATGACCAATAATTATTTTAATTCCCCACATTTGCTTTCAAATTCTTTTTTACTTGAGGTGTTCATTTGCTTAATTTTTGGAAAGATATAACTTTTAGGTCAGTCTAGAAACTATAGTGATCAAGCTTTTTCATTTTCTGCTTTTTTTCAGTTGTTATGATTGTTTTCAAGTGTGGTAAGAAGAGCGTAAAATGCTTTTGAGTTGATTATCATGGCTGGTTTTGTACTATAATTATCTGGGTGAGTTTATCCTATTATTGATATTTTTAATTTGTTTGATTGTATTATAATGTATGTACTAGATAAACAAATGGTGTCAATTCAAATAGTTTCATCAGAAAATCAGTCACATTTAGCTCGGTCTTTAACTACTTCACATTATTATCTCCATCATCATTTTGATAAGGCTTTTGAAAAGCTTTAGATATTATTGATATAGTTTTATTTGTTTGATTGTATTATAATGTATGTACTAGATAAACAAACGGTTACAATTCAAATAGTTTTATCAGAAAATCAGTCACATTTAGTTCGGTCTTTAACTACTTCACATTATTATCCCCATCATAATTGATAGGGCTTTTGAAAAGCTTTAGATATTCAAAATCAAGTTTCTAGATTATATTATCATGTCAATGTCATATCTTCTTCCAACTTATTCATATAGTGAGGTCCACGTTATTCAGGGTGGTGCAGAGGAAACGCATGTTTTTCAAACCGCTAGTACTCGGCGTGACAGTAGGGGTTATTGCCCTTGAAACGTTGAAACGTTCAACATCGTGTGTTCGCTGTCGAGCAGTTTTTCAGAAACAATGAATCTGTAGTTACAGTACAACGTATTTTCGGTCAATATTTAAGAGTTGGACGTCGAGGTGCAGTGCCTGATCGAAATACTGGACTCCGATGGGTTGCAGCGTTTAGGAGTACTGGTTCTGTGATTAAAAGTAAACCACCTGGTCTTCCACGTTCAGTTCGTACTCCGGAAAAGGTAGACAGAGTCAGTGTCGTCTAGTCCTGAGACCATGCCGTCTAGTCTATCGTTTAGGACCAGTAACAACTGCCGTTCTTACTCGGTCTACATTTTCCGGTGTACGAGCTGAACGGGGAAGACAAGGTTTACTTTTAATCACAGAACCAGTATTTCTAAACACTGCAACCCATCGGAGAACAGTATTTCGATCAGGCACTGCACTTCCACGTCCAACTCTGAAGTATTGACCGAAAATACGTTGTACTGTAACTACAGATTAATTCTTTCCAAAAAACTGCTCGACAGCGAACACACGATGTTGTACGTTCCAATGCTCCATAGTGACTGAAACGGCATTGTATGGGCCGTCTGCCAACATACGTTCAACAGCAATATCTCCTCCAATCGCCGAGTACTAGCGGTTCGAAAAACATACGTTTCCTCTGCACCACCTTGTAGTAGCAGTATTTAATTAAGGCTGTTCGCTACACCTTTTCATTTTTATTTATATTGGATAATCTTTTTCAATATAATTGCCAAGATCATTATAAGAGTGAGAAAAAGTGGCAACTGACATTTTTAAGTGGTCTAATTAGCGAGTTATGGGTTGTTGAAGTGCTAACTTTTCAGATTCCGTTTTCTTTCCAGATCATAATCGGTTTCGACCATATTTATTAGAACTTCTCTTAAAAATTCAAAAAATTTATCTTTCCAAACTAAAACATTTTTTTCCCATATCGTTCATAAATAACAATGTAACATTTTGGTAAATTCGATTACTTGTTTATTTTGGCATCAATCGCGAAAAACGCATATTAGAACAAAGCCAATGATATACTGAATGTATTAAAAAAAACTACAATGGAAAATCCGAAACCGTTTATGTTGATCTGGGATGAAAACGGAGTTTAGCACTTCAACAACCCATAACTCGCTTATTAGACCACTTGAAAATTTCAGTTGCCACTTTTTCTCACTCTTATCAATTATCTTTTATCTTATTAATGATCTTGACAATTATATTGAAAAAGATTATCCAATTTAAATAAAAATAAAAAGGTGTACCGAACAGCCTTAACATTGATGTTGCTGTCCTTGTCTATCATTCGACAAAGCAGATAGCGGTATCCTTTTCTAGCTCCGTAACTTGCCAGATCGTTTTCCAACAATGTAGAAATATAATTAACTAACAAAATATCTAATATCATCCATGAAAATTCATTATTTAATCATTAAAAAATATTTTTCTTGATGAATAAAATATAATCGATTATTTAAAACAATGATGAACAGTTGATTTTACATCAGATATACCAGTATCAGCTATCCTATATAGAAGGCGGTGGCATGGCAGAGAATCAGCAACTCCTATATTTATTCACTGCCATTATATTATAACGTGGAGTTCACTTTAGCCATCGATTGTGCGTCTAATAATCTATTACAATATAATTCAGTGGGGATTCTTCTATGAAACCATAGAAAAGCTATCAACAGAATGTGTAACAGTTTGCAAATTCTCTTACTATCAACTCCTTTGTAGGGTATCTGCCCAAAACTGAACGTCAATATTATCAATCAGTCTGATGCTTATAAATAATTGAATATCTGAATATTTTATTCATTTTTCCCTATATTCTGCTGGTCATGCATTATATTACTGCAAAAATTCCATACCAATTCTCTAGAGATGCTAATAATTTACAAAATGCAAAATAGTTTTACAAAATTCTCAATTTTATGTTCAGCATTTTATCTTGTTTTTTAGAATAAAACTTTTTCAATCCAATCCAAATCTATTTTTGATGCTTATAAATAATTGAATATCTGAATATTTTATTCATTTTCACCCCTATATTTTCTGATGGTGATGCATTATATTACTGCAAAAATTCCATACCAATTCTCTAGAGATGCTAATAATTTATAAAATGCAAAATAGTTTTACAAAATTCTCAATTCTATGTTCAGCATTTTATCTTGGTTTTTATCATAAAACTTTTTTTTTCAATCCAATCTAAATCTATTATTGTTTTTCAATATGTTATAGCTTGATAATAATATTAATCCAAATCTTTTTTTATACTACTGTAAGTGATTTACAATTCAAATCTGACAAAATGACTATTTTGAAAATTGCAGACTGTATTCGGGAGTGTGACTAGTCTACTAAAGACCCGCGTATCGGCTGGAGAATCCTCATCTGAGACAAGCAGTGTTGCTGGTAATGATGATAAACAAGGTAACTCTTTTAAATTATTTATTATCTGCTAATAAACTAGTATAGTGTCCCAAAAACAACGCAACATTTGATAAACCAGGTAACTACTTTAAATTTATTATCGGTTTAAACTAGTACAGTATCCCAAAAAGAACGCAACATATGAATTGTTGATTAAATCATTATTGACCTATAACTATAAAGGTGCGTACAGATATACGCTCCGCGAACATGAGCAATTCACTTTTAATCAGCTGATTATATCTGTATTTTTACAGAAACGTAAGATATAGATATAAAAAGCTTGGCATCAGCTGATTAAAAGTGAATTGCTCATGTTCGCGGCGCGTAAATCTGTACGCACCTTAATATTTTCCATTACAATGGAAAGTGCGGTTAACTGTGGAACACAATATCAGTCAAAAATGTCCCCCACGACTTTGGTGACACACTTGCACTCTTTTAACAAAATTTGTGTCTCCCGGGATCTCTAGACTCAAAGTGATACTGCGTTTGATAGCAACAATACAAGAAAATACGGCAACCTTCGAGAAGAGACCACTTTACAGTGGAATAAAATTCTGAAAAAAGAAATTTCAATTCAACAAACATTAACAAAAATAAATTGATTACAGTTTGAAAAAATGAAGAATGCTACCCCTGAGAGAACGTTGAAAAGCTTTCAATTCTTTCCCTAAATATATAGAATAAATCGATTGCATAAAGTAGTTCAAGGGTGCAATTGAAAATAAATTGATAGATGCAACGCCCTATAACATGGAGGAAAGTTTTAGCTGTTGGGGGTGAATCAACTCTGTTACTTATGAGTTTGTTATCAACAATTCCTTAAGGCTGTGCAAAGGCTAAAAATGAACTATCTTCTGGTGATATTTTTCAAAGTTTTTCGATTTGTTTGAAAAATGAAAAAGTTTTCTCAGGAAAACATTTATTTCCAATCATTACTTTTTGAGATATGAGCGCCTGAAGTTTGAATTTTTGGGACAGAACATATCAAATACGGTAAGATATAAATCCATGAGATTTAGAGGATGGATTCTTCATGGTATTGTTGATCTAGTAAAACAAACATTTTCTAAAAATATCAATTTTTGAAAAAGTTATTCAATTTACCAAAAATAACTCAACTAGAAATTATTTTTGGCTATTTTTAGTAAATTGAATAACTATGTTAAAAATTGATATTTTCAGAAAATTTTTGTTTTATTAGATCAACAATACCATGAAGAATCTATCCTCTAAATGTCATGGATTTATCTCTTACCGAATTTGAAATGTTGTCCCAAAAATTTAAACTTTAGGCGCTCATATCTCGAAAAGTAATGATCAGAAAAAAAATGTTTTCCCGAGAAAACTTTTTCATTTTGATAGCTTGATGATATACAAATTGAAAAACTTTGAAAAATATCACGAGTTGAAAGTTTATTTTTAGCCTTTGTACAGCCTTTAAGCCTTACGCCTTTTTTTTTGTTTGCTCTGATTCCTTCTTTGTTTTCTTGTGTGGGCATTCTTCTGAGTGGGCACTCAAAATTTTAATTTTATCCTCGGATGTATGTTGACGTGTCAAATACTACCAAGCATTGCTTGATTTTGTAGTGTTTTTTGACGAAAATGAAACTAAACCAACCAAACAAATGTTGCGTTTTTTGGGATACTCTGTAGTTCTGTCACAGAATAGATACAGACTGGAAACTATCAATCAAACGCCTACCCAACCAATGCCTTTTACATGGCACAAATACACGTCCTTAGAAAGTTCCAATCCTGGTCTTTTGATTGGCTCGCGGCAGTGAACGAGATCAATTGATCCGGATCAGTAAAGTGATCCGAACCTCCCATCAATACTATTACAATGCGGAACTTTCTAACAAGATGGCGGATTTTTGTGCCAGGGTACTAGCCGAGTTTCCATACTGTATGTATACTGTGGCTCTGTGAACAGTAGTCCTCATCTTAGAGAAAACATAGCATAAGAAGATATCCCATGGTATAGGTCGTTTATGTCCAAATTTCAAGCCGATTGTGTTTGTTAACTCGAGCCGATTACTGTTGACTACTGTCTATTATAACTGTTTTATTGCGGTGAGAGTGTAAGAGCCGCACAATATGAGAGAATACCATCGTCACATAGCTTCACCAAAAACAACTACGTGGACTATCGGCTTGAGTTAGCTGTGAAATTTAGAACATGAACGCCCTATACCATGAAATATCTTATTATGCTATATTTTCTCTATGTCCTCGCTCTGTTATTTACTTTCATTGGTGCTACAGTCCGATGTGGACCTGGCCTCCAATCCTCTCTCCTCTCCGCCGCATTCTCCGCATCCTTGGACGCCCAAAACGCAAATCGGCCCGCACATCCTCCAGCCATCTCCTCCTGGGCCTTGTTATGTTATGTTTGAAGGGACGGATTCAAGGATCCAAAGGTTCAAAGAACCCCACACGTCAACCGAAGCTTATTGTGTTTCCAAGTACGTTGGTTTGGCTGTGTACTTTACAAGATCCAGGAGTTTTTCCCTTTACTAACATCCCATTCCTCACCTGGTTGCTTGCAGCCAAACAGAGCCCTTATTCTTGCCCCTAGTCTCTCGCAATCCTGTGTGATATGCTTGGAAGTCTCTTAAGACTGATTGGTCCTCGTGAAATACGTGAGTTCCTCTCCTGGCCTTCTTTGTAGGTCCTTCCGCTGAGGAAGTGGTCGCCAAATTTCCTCTAGGGTGCCTGGCCACCCTCAACTCAGCCTCTTTACCCACATTTGTACCTGGAGTTTCACCCATCTCTGGCCTCTTGAATGTTTTATTTTTGCCCCCTCCTAAACTTCGCAGGGTGAAAAGCCCTCACCTCTTCCAAGTAGCTTTGCCTGAATGGCCGCCCTTCTTTGAGCAGTGGTTTGAGAAGGTCATCCTTTCTCTCCAGCTGGGATGGTGTGATTGAGCTTACGACATCCGTGTAGTGATCAGTAGAAGCCTTTTCAATGTTTATAGCCTCTACATAAGAGTGCAACGAAACCTCCTGTGTTCCTGAAGCACCTATTTCAGATTGAGAAACCTGCCCTGAACCTAGCGCCGCAGTGCAGGATGGTTTCTCACAGCTTGGCGTTGTTGTCATTTGAGATGGGTGTCTGGCTTTTTCGTTTTTTTTCGTGATAGAGAAATTCTGCAGATTCGTTTTCAGCGACCCCAAGTTTAGCCTGAAGGCTCAGAATGCCAACAATATTTTGAAATAATTAAAAATCATCATGAAAAGTCATTAATATGGTAGTACACCGCGTTTCTGGAAACTTTTTACTCGTGACTGGAGTTATTATTGACACACAAAAATAAAAATAGTCGTGAGAAAGAAAACTGCTGATGAACGCGAATAAGACCGTCACTCCATTGTTCTATTGTCTCGGCTGCTTGGCTGAGCCTGGCTGGAGGGATCAAATAACCGACTGGATTGATCTTTCGTCTGTCCGCTAGGCGGAACTACGCCGACCATTGCTGGGTGGAAGATGTTACTGCGGCCGCTCGCATTCCCACCAACGCTGCTATTACTTGCTGTCTCAGCGCCTAGTCCGAGTCAGACAAGCATCCAGCCTGCACTGCGGAGCAGATCCCGATGGGTTTGAAGGCGAGGTAACTTCTGGAGTTGCCTTGGGGTTTGGTTTGTTCATGTGGTTCCCACGAACAGCTGGGGGAATGGAATCAACCCAGACAGAGCCTCGCATGTCCAGGCAAGGCTAAATACTACAGGAGGGCGCCTGGTATCCTGCAGGCACCGTTAGAGACACCATATAAAAGCACCACCCATCAGCACGGTCCACATCACACCTTCGGTTGGCCTCAGTAGAAGTAAGAATATGGCCAAGAAAGGCCGACAAATAGAAAAAAAGAAAGAATGGTACAAAGCTAAGTCAATGGAAAAAGTGCCATTCTAGAAATAAAAAGTTCCAAAGTATATTAAGAAGGAGAAGGAGGGTTTTGGAAGATGGACTTTGGAAAGGTGGTCCCTTATAGTCGACAAGCAGGGATACTTTGGGTGTATTCTGGTTTTCAACAATTTCTTGAGTACGATGTTCGACTCAAAGCTCCCCCATCCCCACAGGGGGCCTCCTGGGCCTTCATCTTCTACGTGTACCAATCATATTGCCTTACAATAAACTCTGCGGTAACCTGCAATGCTACATTGCCCCAACCGCCTTAGGTGGGCCGTCCACTGGAACCGATTTCGTCCGAACTAGCATTGGCTGAAAACTACCGAACTCGTCCGAACGATCTCCCAACAAAGACAGCTATAGATGCTCGTCCATTGCAACAGGTTCATACGTCCGTGCACGACCGTCTCCGGCCGATCAAGTTTTCGACTCGAATTGAATGGGATTTCCCGGCTCTATCCGTCCGAAGTCGAGCTGAGACAACATCATCCTAACCTCAAAATTGTTTCACAGTCTTGTCTGTTTTTTGAAGTTGCTCTGTTTTATAAAGTTTTAACAATGGACAATGAAAAGTTGATAAGTTAGGTTCAAGAGCATGTTCCATTGTGGGATATGCGAGGCAAAAGATATCATCGTTGTGATGTTCAAAGGAATCTGTAGACAAAGATTACTGATTAAATAGGATCTGAAGGTAAGATTATTGTAATGAATAACTAATTTAGTGGATATTTGCTTATTCAATTTTCAAAATCTCAATATAATCATTGTTTATGGAAAATTGTTGTGGCTATGATAGTAGTTAATTCAATATTCAATAGTTCAGTCAATAATTGGCAAAAAGACTGACGTAAACGGTTTCAATGGACGAGCATATTCGGCCGAATTAACGGCCGGCAGATTCGTCCGATCTAACAACCAAACGGTTCCAGTGGTTCCTTTGGGTAACCGTCCACTGGAACCATATTCAACCGATCCGTTCGGCCGTTGGATCGGACGAATCTGGTCGTCCATTGGAACCGTTTACGACAGTCTAGTTGCCAATTATGAATTAACTATTATCATAGCCACCAACATTTTTCATTAACAATGATGATTATATTGAGATTTTGAAAATTGAATAAACAAATATCCACTAAGTTAGTTATTCATTACAATAATCTCACTTTCAACAAATATCCACTAAATTAGTTATTCATTATTAAGCAATCTTTGTTCACAGATTCCTTTGAATATCACAACGGTGATACTCACATATGCCACAATCGCATATTTGTCTTTTGTATCGCATATCCCACAATGGAACATGCTCTTGAACCAAACTTATCAACTTTTCATTGTCCATAGTTACAACTTTATAAAACAGAACAACTTCAAAAAACAAAAACAAACAAGATTGTGAAACAATTTCAGGTTAGGATGTTGTCTCAGCTGGACAAGTTATTTCGGCCGGATAGAGCCGGAAAATCCCATTCAATACGTATCAAAAAATTGATCGGCCGTGCACGGCCGTATGAACCTGTTGCAATGGACGAGCATCTATTCCTTTCTCTGTTGGGGGACCGTTCGGTCGCGTTTTCGGCCGATGCTAGTTCGGACGAAAACGGTTCTAGTGGACGGCCCACCTTGACCTTTGCGCCCTGATAGCTCGCACAATATCTTGTGGTCCCATAAAATTGGCAACCTCTTCATTATTTCTAATGCGCGCGCCACCCATCTTCCGTTCCGATTTTTCATTCAAAAACACGCAAGGTTTACTCTTCTCTACTAGTCAGCGTCCACGTCTTAGCACCATAAGTGGCCACTGGTCTGATCAGTATTCTGTATAGCCGCAGCTTTGAAATGCGTTTCATTTTATCGTGCATGGGACAATCCATAACCTAAATTTATGCGCAATAACAATATCTAAAGGTGCGTACAGATATACGCGCCGCGAACATGAGCAATTCACTTTTAATCAGCTGATTATATATGTATTTTTACAGGAACGGTAAGATACAGATATAAAAAGCTTGGCACAGCTGATTAAATGTGAATTGCTCATGTTCGCGGCGCGTAAATCTGTACGCACCTTAATGCTTGTGAAGACCTCAGATGCGGTTACAATAAAACTTATTCTATTCTACTCTATTATATTCTTTCCTAAATTTAAGTTCAGATTAAATGCATAGATTGTACTAATAACATTATTTTATAAACACTCTGTATAAAGGTGCGTACAGATATACGCGCCGCGAACATGAGCAATTCACTTTTATGTATTTTTACAGAAACGGTAAGATATAAAAAGCTTGGCATCAGCTGATTAAAAGTGAATTGCTCATGTTCGCGGCGCGTAAATCTGTATGCACCTTTATATCAGGCCCATTTTTTAAATGTGTAGAAAATGCATCCCACAATATAGTTGACTATATTTATATAGTCAACTTATTTAGTCTCATAGTCATTTCAAATTAGTTTAGTATAGTTTTATTTGTCTTTGATCAATCCAGTCACATTGACGTCCATATTGCACTTCATTATTGTCAGAGTGCGGTTGTGTAATAGTGCAATACATTTTTATAATAAGGACTGTGAAAACTATTAACCCGGCTGACTGCTTCGGCTAAGCCTAAATAACTTTTTTTTTAGTTTGTTGAAAGAGAACATATGTTATTATGAAATTATTTTTCAAACGAGGTGTCTTTTTGAATGATTTTTCATTTTCTCTTTTTGTATTATTATAAAATTCTATTCTATAGCTTACTACAATCAAATGACGACCGAACAAAACCGGTGAGTAATTTTGAAACTAAATTCGACTGGTCACATGATCTTGAAGGGGTGTGGTGAAATTCGATTTTGACAGTTTTTTGTTGGGTCAACCGACTATAAAACCCAGTTTGATTATCGTGTGAAAACGGCCCTCAGCGTTGATGAATTTTTAAGAGCCTTGGCAGTAGTGACATCCACCTCAACATTTTTATAAGGAACTTGCGGGCAACAAATCGAATTGAATTGACAATATTCGTGCCGTAGGTTTTGTTCGCAGCCGGAGTGTTAAACGTAGCGTTAAGTTTGATTTACACATATGGGACTGTGCTGCGGTGCGGTTGCGATGGGACTGCGGTCGTGTTGGGTCGTTATCATTCTCACGTAGGGGACTGTTCTGCGGCCGTGCTGTTGCTGTTTTGCTCTGTAATTACGTTATTCCAGTGCAATCACTTCATTACTTCAGTCACAGATATGTGCTCCGACGAAGAGGATGTCATTATAGCGGTTGGTGCGTTTATTGGATTGCAAGAAGAAGAAGAAGAAAGAGTCCTCCATTTTGATTTGCAGTCATCTATTCTCTCTTACTATATTATTATCGTAATCTGCATGCTGCAGATCATACAAACTTTCAAATTCATGTAAAAATACCGGGTGCTTCAAAAAGAATAACCCAATTTGAAACAGTTATATTTATTTAAAAAAATGGTGTACACAAACCAATTTTACATCAAATTACTCACAGAAGTATCGAGTTTATGATGATGTATTATAAGTGTTCTATGTGCCCTCCTTTTGAGGCTCGGACACCATTTAGATGGTAGCCAAATTCATCCCAGACTGTTCGCAAGATGTCTTGGACTGTAGCTACTGCATCAGTTATCCTGGTTTTTCGCTCCTCAATATCAAGTGCTAAGGGAGCTAAAAACCAGGATAACTGATGCAGTAGCCACTATGGGTGGCTCGTTGGAGTAAGTCATAACGCGCTGGTCTAATAATCAGGAGAACCCGAGTTCGAATATCGACCGGGGCAAAAGTTTTTGACCACAGCACAATCACATAGATTTCAATTTCAATTTATTTATACACACACACACACATGAGATACATCAATATGAAATAAAAATTAATTACATCAATAAAAAACATTACAGTATAAAATAAATAACATAAATATGAGAACACATTACAATATTAGAAGGCAAATTATACATGTTATGTGGTGAAGAAGGGTAGAGGATCAAAAGATCTTCCAACTATGGCTATCCATGTCATAGGAAGGCTTTTGATCCTTGGAATTTTTGGAAAGGATTGGGAAAGGGATGTGATAGAGCACAAGTAGGGGAAGTGAGCGCACTAATCAGAAAAGTTCTCTGTTAACTTATTATAGTTCTCAAAGGTAGAAGAAGTAGTTAATTTTGATCCAAGCATTGATATCTGTTTTTACTTTTTTTGTTATCTTGGCACAGCTAATAATTTGTTCAGGAATTCTATTTATAATTTTAGTGCTTAAATATATGAGTTGTCTTCTAATATTTTCAATGTTAGTATGATAGATTAGGTACTTATTTGAGGTGGGTCTTAAATTGTATTGATTATTGATAGTATTATTAGTGCAAATGAAATTATTTTTATATTTAAATATATACTTCACTACATTCATTACATACAACTGTCTAACTGTCAACACGTTAAACTCTTCAAAGTCAGGTTGGTTGGGAAAAGTCTAGGCTTATTTAAGATTGTTTTAATGATTGATTTTTGAATTATGAAAAGCTCTTCCAAGTGGGAATTATAACAGCCCCCCCATACTGAAATACCATACTGGATTATGGACTGTACCAGTGCAAAGTATACCATTTTAAGATGACTTGAGTTTAGAATTTTTTTTTGCTTCGTAGAATTTATAAGAAAGATATCTGATTCTTTTGCATAAAAATTTGATATGGATGTCCCACTTCAAATATTCATCTATTTTGACGCCTAGATATTTTGTGCTTGTTACTCTTTTTATTATGGGACAAGTGCAGTTATTGAAGTTCATGTTGCAGTTTGAATGTAGTCTCAGATTCATATTTTCGTCGGGTTTACCAGTTGTATTGAGTGCAAAGGTGATGTAATTGGTTTTATCAATGTTCAAGCTCAAAGTGTTTTTGTCTAACCATTTTTTAATGAGAAAACAATTCTGTTCTGCAATTTCATGAGCCTCGATCCACGATTTTCCATAGAAAACAGCTGCAGTGTCATCTGCGAATGATATAGTTGTTGAATTTTTTAGTTTCAGGCCAGATACGGCCACCCCGTCTTTCGGAGGAGGCGATAACCGTCGGTCCCGACTACCTAACAAGTAGTTGTCATATCTCATCATCATCCCTCTCACTCATTACCCACGCACAAGCCTATGAGCTTATGTGGGCATCACCCTCAGTATTATCATTATTATCAGTAGCTACAGTCCGAGAAGACAGACATCTTGTACAGTCTGGGATGAATTTGGCTACTGTCTTGATGTCCCCGAGCCTCAAAAGGAGGGCACATAGAGCACTTATAATACATCATAAACTGGAATATAACTGTTTAAAATTGGGTCATTCTTTTTGAAACACCCGGCAGAATCAGCTTTTCGTCATCCATTCAGATTTCACTTTTTTAAAAACTCTTCTCACAATGTATGGCCAAGGCATGAACCATCGACTAGAACTGAATTAGGGTAGTAGGGTAGAACGCTGGTAAACATCTTCAAGCCAGAACAGCCGGCAGGTGTAAACGAAGATGCCCGAGGCTGTACGGAAACAGCCGAAGCCGCAGGGCATGAGACCGTGGCCTCGAAGAGCTCTCAAACGACACGGTCGCAACACCAACGCAGCACGACATCAGCACAGGTCCCCTATGTGTGAATGACTGTAGGCTGTAGCCATGCATTTCAAATGGAGAGACCGTGAATCCATCTAAAGTCGATCGGCCGCAGTCTCATCGCAACCGCAACGCAGCACAGTCCCATATGTGTGAATCATCAACCTTAAGGATGTGATCACATTGAATGCGTGTATATGCGCAAGTGCACGCATGCTCATGCATGATCAAGTGCGCAGATGGGAAACAAATAATACAATCTAAGAAACACAATGTGGAAATAGCAATAGGAACACTCATACTGACGCGTGTACTTGCTGGTTGCGTTCAGTGTGATCAGCTACATGCAAGTCACAACGTGTTTCAATGGCTCTTCCAGATTTTGTTTTTCGGCTCATGTATGATCTAATAACGTGCACTTGCTCATATACACATTCAATGTGATCACACCCTAGGCTGTGATAAGTTAAGTAAAGTCTACATAATTATTAGAACTAGATTCAAAATCAAATCAGATTGAGTTTGTATTTTGGCCTTCTTTCTAGTAATTTTACTGTGAACAATATTATTCTCTGTTTTCAATTAATTCCATATAAACTCAACAGTGATAATATAATTTAATTTCCTATCCAACCTGTGATAAAATTCTATTTTATCTTGAATATGGTAACTGTATTGATGGAAGTACTATGGTAACTGTAGTTGGATTACTTGAAGTCTAATGCCGTATCCACACTCTAGCCAAGTGCATACAAATGATGACAAACGCGAGAGTGTGGATGGGTGGTTTGCCAGCGTTCGCCTGCACTAGCCATCGCTCCAATTTTTGTCGAGCGAAGGCGAGTGGCCAGCCGAGCATCCACAAATGGTCCATTGCAGTGTGGATGTCAAGACCAACGTGGCCAAGCTTACCAGCTTGGTCAGCGACTTGGCGAGAGTGTGGACTAGGCATTAGCATGAGACAGGCCTCCTTTTCAATCGATTATGAAATTGAAATTATGAGAAGCAAAATGCCATTGAAATGAACAGATTGGATGCAATTATTGATTAATATCACCAATTAAATTTATTGAACAGCTCGGTATCAATATTATACTTACTTACTCCATGGCACTACAGCCCATCCAGGGCCTTGGCCTCCTCAAGAATGCCTCTCCACTCCTCTCTGTCGGCAGTTTTGCGTCTCCATCCCCTAACGCCTATTTTCCGGAGATCATCTTCCACATCATCCAGCCAGCGCTTGCGTGGACGTCCTTTCAACCTTCTTCCGCCTGGGTTTTCTCTGAAAACTTTTATAACAGTTTCATAGATTTGTTGTTTAATTTTCCTTGACAGTGTTTTGGATCTCAAGTATTGGCTAAGTGCATAATAACATCGATTTCCTGCCGCTATTTTTGCTTTTATATCAACTTCAACATCGTTATCTTCTGTGATAATAGAACCAAGATATTTGAAGCTTTCCACTCTTTCGAATGTGTAATTATTGCACTCTATGAATCTGTCGCCAATCTGCCGGGCTCTGCTGCTTTCCAGATACTTTGTTTTACTCTCATTAATTGAGAGTCCCATTTCTGTTGATCCGTCATCGAGCTGTTTGAAGGCATCTTTTAGAGTTTGGATATTTCTTGCAATCAAGACTACGTCATCCGCATAGGCCATCTACTGCAACATTCTGTTCATTATCGCTCCTCTTGGATTTTTGGATTTATTACTATTCCTCTTATTACTTTTTCCAGGCTTAAGTTGAACAGCATAGCTGACAAAACATCACCTTGTCTGTTCTGGAGTCAAAAGATGAAAATAGATTTCTTCTTATTTTTTTTCAAAAAATAAATTTATTTTAATTAATTTTAGTGTAAAATTAGTTACAAATAAGATTGTCATTCATCTGCATAAATGATGAATAAATGATGAATCAATCATATAAATGATTTAGCGCAATGTTATAGAATAGAGCTGTTGGTTTGTAGGTTTCTCTACAAAACGAGACTTGAGTATTAGGAATTTAATGTTTTAGTGTGTGAGAAATTATAATAGTCAATGACTATTCCAAGTGTACAACAAAACAGTATTCTATAAATAGTACATTATTATAACTGTTCTATTACTTACTCCTAGAAGCTTCAGGCCGATGTGACCCTTGGCCTCCTTTTCAAAGCCACTCCATACAACTGTTCTATTAAATAATACTTTTAATGAACTTTAATACATAACTGTAATAAGTTACTAATTTCACTTTTATTATAGTATATTACACTACTATCTACAGTGTGTCTGATAAGTCACTCCCTATTTTTATACAGCTATAATTTCTTTATTTATGAAACAATTTTGTTAGAACTACATTTGTTAGATAGAACATTCCTTGAGGTTTTGTTTAACACCAATTTTCATTTGTTTCTGTTTAAAAATGCCCCCTCCTTCGACTGTGGAAGAACGAGCCGAAATAGCAGCTCGTTATGAAGTCTGAGGATCTGTGGTGCGAGTACAAAAATGGTGGAGGGCTGAACGAGGGATCCATGCAGCAGTGGGTGCAAAAACTTGAAAATTGTCATTCCAAATTACTAACAACAGGGAGTGTCGCAGTTAGAAGACGATCAGGAAGACCATCAACGTCAAGGACAGCAGAAAATGTTGACAGAGTTCGTGAAATGTTCATGAGGAGCCCTAAGAAATCACTGCATCACGGATCTCGTGAAAGTGGTCTTTCACATTACTCTGTTTCAACAATTCTTAAGAAAGATCTCAATTTTTTGCATTCAGTGTTCCATGGATCTATCGCTTAGCCCTCCACCACCTTTGTACTCGCACCACAGATCCCCAGAACTCATAAATAGCTGCTATTTCAGTTCGTTCTCGCACAGTCAAGAGAGGGGGCAATTTCAAATTGAAACAAATGAAAATTACCTCAAGGAGTGCTCTATCTAACAAATGTAGTTCTAACAAAATTGGTTCATAAATAAAGAAATTTAGCTGTATAAAAATAGGGAGTGATTTATCAGACACTCTGTACTTGCAATACTTTTATAACTGTACTGTACTGTACTGAAGTAAAATAATGTTATTAGTACAATCTATGCATTTAATCTGAACTTAAATTTAGGAGAGAGTATAATCGAGTAGAATAGAATAAGTTTTATTGTAACCGCATCTGAGGTCTTCACAAGCATTAAGGTGCGTACAGATTTACGCGCCGCGAACATGAGCAATTCACATTTAATCAGCTGATGCCAAGCTTTTTATATCTGTATCTTACAGTGTCTGTACAAGTACAGATATAATCAGCTGATTAAAAGCGAATTGCTCATGTTCGCGGAGCGTATATCTGCACGCATCTTTACCTATACAACAAATTTCATACATACAATACAATAATTGAAATAATAATCTTATTTTTTCTCCCAATCATTTAAATGTGAAGTGTTTTGTAAAAATGAATAAAGAAAGAATAAATAATTCAGTTCATTTGCCACAAAAATACCAGAACAAAAAAAAGCAATCAACCCTATCGTACATACAAATTAATTAATACAGATGAAATAAATTGGAAGTTGCATTTGTTCAAATGCTAATTAATGAATAATTATTATTAAACGAAAGTCCAATTAAATGCTGTAAATCACCCCGAAGACTTCTGCTACTGCAAATATTGAAAACAGGGTGAACAGCTAGATGGAAATTGGGCGCTGCTATCCAGAGATTGTCAGTTTGGTGTAAGGGTAAGCATTCCTGACCGGCAATTAGGAGGTACTGGGTTCGATTCCTGGGCTGACAAATAATTTTTGTATAGTAGCGCTCATCGAATTTCCATCGAGCTGTTTACCCTGTTGTCAATATGAATAATTGAATAAATGAATTTATTTCCTTCTCAAATTACAATTTACAAAAGTAGAAATTAAATAGTATCTTGGAAATTATACTGATCACGTATCCAGTTGTGTGATCAGATAATCAAAGTATAATTAACAAGGTAAAAACATTATCAACTTAAATAATAAATAATAAAAATAAAAATAAACTTGTATGAAAAAAATAAAAGCTGTGAGTCTAGTCTAGGTGATTAAGATTGCTAAAACAATACTGAAACTACTGCCTGTAGCGCATTATATAAAAAAAAAACAAATAAATTGAAACAGCCCAGAAAACCAAAAACTTGAATAAATGAAATGCATTTAAATGTAGTAATTAATGTAATTAATATAATACCGTACATGCCTTAGTGGAATAGTGATTCAATTGAATAATAATATTTTTATGAGAATGGTGCCGTTGAACAATGCTAGCTCAACCTGCACCATTATCTAACAACATTTCTAACCATCCAAACGTCGTTCACTGTAAACAACCAGCTCTTGGCTCTCTCACAAAAGATAATATAGGAATCACACCTTCTCAATTCAATTGGCAATTTATTGTAAATATAAGGTCCTAAGTACATAAACGAGTGCCTAAAAATCTCCCTGCTCACCTTTGGTGTCCTACATAGTAGCTTGAGGCGTACCTCATAGTAGCATAGAAGCTGGATATTGCGCCAGGTAAAAGTGATATTTGCAGTAGCAGAAGTCTTCGGGGTGATTTACAGCATTTAATTGGACTTTCGTTTAATAATAATTAATTATTAATTAATAGAAAAATTATACTATACAATAGTACTTGAGTTTGCTACTAATAATTACAATATTATTGTATATATTTTGAATAGTAAAAACATTGAAAACTTTTTGCAGATGGTGGTCTTCAAGTGATGGAGGGTCAGCCAACCTCTTCTGGCGATGCATCCTCAGTTCAGGCCAGTGAAAATACTCCACAACTGCCAATCAAAAGTCCCAAAAGCATCGATGTTGCCGAAATGGTTGGTAGTCATATATCGACTTTGGACTCGATGATCTACAAAGCAGATGAAATAAACGCGAGCATGAGCCATCAGAATAAGCAAATGAGAATCTTCATCAATAAGTAATACTTTGCTCTCCTCTCTTGAATAATCTATGTATACTTTTATAACCTAGCTTTGTGATACTATCATTACTCTTAAGGTGCGTATAGATTTACGCGCCGCGAACATGAGCAATTCACTTTTAATCAGCTGATGCCAAGCTTTTTATATCTGTATCTTACCGTTTCTGTAAAAATACATAAAAGTGAATTGCTCATGTTCGCGGCGCGTATATCTATACGCACCTTCATACAGAGTGTTTATAATAATGATTATCGGGGTTTCAATTCTATAAAATTAATCACATTAAACTTGAGTTCCGCACACACACATCGATTTTTGTTCGTACGATATTTTGCCGTCCTGAATTCTATTGGATTAAACGAAACTTCTGTTCAATCTAATAGAATTTATAAGGACGGCAAAATATCGTACGAACAAAAATCGACGTGTGTGTTCAGAGCTTTACAGTTATAAATGATATGTCAAATGGAAGAGTAACTCAAACAGTTCTACTAAGAACCTTATAAATGTGACTACCATTTGTCACACGGCACACATTCAGCCTATAGTCAAATTCTTCCCAAACGTTGATAAGTGTGTCTTCATTAATTGTAACAACAGCTACTTCAATCCGATTTTTATTAATTCAGGGAGGTTAGCTGGTAGTATAGGCACTTACACACGATGAAGAAAGATGGTGAAAGAAAGATGTTGGTTGATATAAACCTGATTGTCGGTCGGCGAATTGCATATTTCCTTCAGCTTAATTCCCTTCTTCTGTTTTGCCGCCGCGAGCCATGCAGCCTTTTTCCTACGTGATGTGAATTTGACAATAATTGAAGTGTCTCCTTTTTTGTTGGAACGCGATGCACCACCGAAACGTCCTCTTCTTTGAAATTTAGTTTGAGAGGCTTACTTAGGCGTTCGAGTACGTTTATGAGATTTTCTCCTGTGGTTTCCGGGATTCCAACTATCTCCAAATTGTCGATTCTGCTTCTCTGAATCAACGAATGAACGAATGAATGAATGAATAAATGAACGAACGAACGAACGGATGAATGAATGAATGAATGAATGAATGAATTGAATGAATGAATGAATAATGAAATTATTTCTTGTTGTAATGAGCGTACATGATTTGCAGTTTCCGTGTTTTTCTTCTCCAAATCATCACACTTTAGTTTCAATTTGTTTTGTTCTGAAGCTAGATCATCAAGACGAGTTTTTATTCCATCGGTTATTGTGGTTAACGTATCTAATTTGGAGGAGTTTTTTTGTAGAAGAGGATAGGGATACCATCAATGCCCTTGGAGTTGACAATATTTAGATTCACTTTTTATGACAGTAAGTTCTGTTTGGAGTTCCGTGATTTGAGTTCTCAATGCGTTTATTTCAGACTGCATTGATGAAAGTTTGTTTCAATGAGGGGCGCTAACTTATCAGCTAATTTTTGTATAAAAGAGAACTGCTGTAACCGTTAGTTTTATCGTCTCTAGGAGAGCAGGTGAAACGTCAAAGTCGTTATCGGCTGATAAGGACCGTCTCATTGCACCACGAGCTGTAGCAGTCACAGAGTCTAATCGCTTATCGCTAGCCTTACCTCGATTGGCGCTAACCCTAGTATTCCTTGGCGAGTCATGATACATGTTTTCTCGATTTTTAGGGCTTGAACACTAAAAAACTGAGGTAAAGCTTTAGAAACAGGAGCTTGAAAATACTAAGTCTACTCAGCGTTCATCTACCATCTATCAGAGAGGTTGTTCCAGAACAACGTTCGAAAAATATGTAGGAGCACTAGGAGCTGCTAGAGGAAAAACCCTTCAGAAAAACGCAGGGGATAGAGGCAGGTGGAGGTGCTGGGTCGAGGAATCCTCAAACTACCTTGCGCTGTGAGGCGGAAGGGCTCAAACTACCCTACGCTGTGAGGCAGGGCACAAACTACCCTACGCTGTGAGGCAGAAGGGCTCAAACTACCCTACGCTGTAAGGTAAAAGGGCTCAAAGGGCTATGCACTACTTGCATACTTCCACCAAGTTTCAACAAAATAACTTCACTAAAACCCAGTTGAAAAGCTTTAGAAACAGGAGCTTGAAAATGCTAAGTCTACTCAGCGTTCATTATCTACCAGAGAGGTCGTTCCAGAACAACGTTCGAAAAATATGTAGGAGCACTAGGAGCTGCTAGAGGAAAAACCCTTCAGAAAAACGCAGGGGATAGAGGCAGGTGGAGGTGCTGGGCTGAGGAATCCTCAAACTACCTTACGCTGTGAGGCAGAAGGGCTCAAACTACCCTACGCTGTGAGGCAGGGCTCAAACTACCCTACGCTGTGAGGCAGAAGGGCTCAAACTACCCTACGCTGTAAGGTAAAAGGGCTTAAACTACCCTACGCTGTAAGGTAAAAGGGCTCAAACTACCCTACGCTATGAGGCAGGGCACAAACTACCCTAAGCTGTGAGGTAAAAGGCCTCAAACTACCCTACGCTGTGAAGCAGAAGGGTAACTGAGAAAAAAGAAGCAAATATGTATATTATTGAAAGTACTATTTGCCATACTGTCATTTGATGGTATAGAATGATATACAGTTCAATGAAACTAATGTGAATTGTGACTTGGCTATGTGTAACTTCTATGTCCAACTGGCCCAATAAAAACTTGAAACTTAAATGATGCCTTATGAAAGATATTCTGTGTAGGATTAGGGGTAAACTGGGTAACCCGCCCAGGCCAAACTCTCCAATGATGATTGGCAGTGGTGTACATGCTCTAGAGGGATCAATGGACCAGTTGCGTTAAATTCAGCCCCTGTCTCTTGAGTGCTGGATCCCCTGGGTCCTATGCTGTGATATGACTTCTGGCAGGTGCCCCTCAGGCATCTACTCCTGCCCCCAGACCTGCTCGGCGGAAACCTTGCACGCACATGCACACTTGTGCCAACAAACAAAACTGTTTGAGTTACTCTTTCATTTTGACTTATCATTTATAACTGTAAGTTAATTGTAATGAATTTTATAAAGAGTTGAAACCCCGATAATTCATAAACACCTTGTACTACGTGAGGTCCAAGTTATAATGGAAATGGATTAAGATAGAAGTACAACGTTGCCGATTCTCTGCCTTCTATAGAGGATAGCTGATACCGGTATATCTGATTAACTGTTCATTCTCGTTTAAAACAATCAATCATATTTTATGCGTCAAGAAAATATATTTCCAATTATTAAATAATACACTATCATAATTTAGATTAATAATGTTGTTAATTATATTTCTACATTGTTAAAACACGATCTGGCAACGTTGCGGAGTTAGAAAAGGATAGCGCTATCTGCTTTGTTGAATGATAGATAAGGATAGCATCACAAATTTTAATCTGCCATTATAACTTGGACCTCACTATGTCATTATTTTTTATCCTTGTATACCTTATAATCACTATGGAATACTGTATTCAGCTCTGAACTATCATTCTCTTAAATACTATAATTATACTGCTCTAAACTATCAACTAAGTGAAATGCTATGTACAACTACAAACAATCTATCAATTCTTGAACTATTTTCACTCCACTATGGAATACTATACTATACTCGAATTTTGACTACATTAACTCTATTAGAACAATAATCATCAAATCGCTTCATAGTTTTCAGCCCACTTTAGGAACCCATCAACATTCTATTATACTGCAATTACAAATGTTCGTGATATTTTGTTTGTTTTTTGTGTAGTTGAGAAGTTGATATTGTGGTAATTATTCATATTGAATGAAAAAGACTAAGAAATTGTCAAAAGCCACAGATTTATTGATACCTAAAAAGACCGGTTTCGGTTATTACACCATTGTCAATCTCTGATAAACTTAAACTGAATAAAAGAGGAGCAGAATTTATACTAGTAGGCGAGTACTGCTATTGGTCAAGGGTATAAATTATTGGTATAAGTATAAATTCTGCTGCTCTTGTATTTAGTTTTAGTTTATCAGAGATTGACAATGGTGTAATAACCGTAACCGGCCTTTCTAAGTATCAATAAATCTGTGGTTTTTGACAATTTATTAGTCTTTTTCATTCAATATTTTGTTTGATTTATCGAGGCTTAGATGGCATTCCGATCTTGTGACAAGATTTATATTCAAGACGTTTTAAAGTAGCATTCCTATCTTGGCATTCACTAAGTACTGAAAATCACATGTTTTGTGTAATGGAACATCTTTGACTCTCGCAGCTCGTTCAAGCTGGATTCGCACTCAACAGTGATAGTGAACAGTGAAAATATAAGTCTGTCTGTCTGTAGTTTTCTGCTCGTAAGCAGGTCCTTCTATATGGCAGCAGCCCTCCACTCTCTTCTATTCTCTGCCAGTCGCTTCGTTGCATAGTAGCTCATCCCCTCCTTGATGTCGTCCAACATTTTGTATCTTCTTCTCCCTCTTCCTCTTCTTCCCTGAATGGTCCCCTCCATGGCATCCACCAACAAGCATTGCCGTCTCATCCAATGTCCCAGCCATCTCCTCTTTCTTCCCTTTATCACATCCAGCAGACTCCTTCTTTCCCCAACCCTCCTCAACACCGCCTCGTTTGTAACTTTATCCCTCCATCCTTCTCCATATCCACATTTCCAATGCCTCAAGCCTCCTCTTATTCTCCTTTCTCAGCGTCCAAGTTTCTGCACCATACAGTGCCACACTCCAAACATAGCACTTTATTAGCCTTTTCCTTAGTGTCTTGTCCAGTTGGCTACAAAGAATTCTCTTTTTCTTATTGAATGCTGTTTTTGCCATAGCAATTCTTACTTTGATTTCTTTGTTGCATTTCATATCCTCTTCCATTATGCTTCCTAAATACTTGAAAGATGATACCTGTTCCAACTGTTCACCCTCCAGTACAGCATTCCCCATTCTTGCTTTCCCTGCACCAATTCTCATGCACTTTGTCTTCCTGACGTTTATCCTCATTCCATACCTCTCACAAGCCTCATTCACATCTCTCAACATTCCATTCATCATTGTCCAGCTATCAGCCAGGATATAAAATATAAATATAAGTAATAAATAATAATTTCCATAAGTTCTAATGGGATTATTCATACTAACTGAGTGTGAATAGTCCAATTAGAACTCGTGGGAATTATATTTTCACTGTTCACTGTCACTGTTGTGTGCAGATCCAGCTTTATTAATTTGATTGTATGGGAGGAGATCTTGTGGTATTTCTTCATAATTAAAAAAATAAGACGTTGATGTTGTCAATACCACTTTAATATAGTGAGTATCACCATAGAGAAACAATAGCGTGAATAGATATCCCATGGTATAGGGAATTTGTGTCGCAACTTTCACTGTTATCTCAAGCTAATTACTGTCGATTATTGTCAATTTTTACTGTTTTGTTGGGGTGAAGGTGTAGGAACGGCACAATTTGAGATACTACCAGCGTCACACAGCTGCATAGGAAAGAACTACGTGAACTATAGGCTTGGGATAACAGTAAAAGTAGCGACATAAACGCCCTATACCATGGGATATCTACTTATGCTATCGTTTCTCTATGGTATCACTATAAATATATGGTATAGTCACAGGGACCCTACAGCTACCTGGTTATGGGTGAAGACCTCAACGGCAGAGGCATAGTATAAAACAAATGCACTTTCTATAATACAGGATTTATGAAGAACGGTTGGTAGCACGAGGCTATGCAAAGGATATTCCAGCACTGGCAAAAATATCTTGGAAAGCAAAATGACAATTTGAACACGTTGTCATGGGACCCTACAGCTACCTGGTTATGGGTGAAGACCTCAACGGCAGAGGCATAGTATAAAACAAATGCACCTTCTATAATACAGGATTTATGAAGAACGGTTGGAGGCACGAGGCTATGCAAAGGATATTCCAGCACTGGCAAAAATATCTTGGAAAGCAAAATGACAATTTGGACACTTTGTCATGGGACCCTACAGCTACCTGGTTATGGGTGAAGACCTCAACGGCAGAGGCATATAGTATAAAACAAATGCACTTTCTATAATACAGGATTCATGAAGAACGGTTGGTAGCACGAGGCTATGCAAAGGATATTCCAGCACTGGCTAAAATATCTTAGAGAGTAAAATAACAATTTGAACACAATGTCATGTTGGAGCAAAACTTTCTGAATCATTGAATTGAATGACTGCATAATTTTGACCTAGGAGGGCGAAGTTAGGGCGCAGTCGGCCCTCTTCTACTCTTAACCCTCAAAGCTGTGAGATGAAAATTTTTGCCCCTCTCCCCCTTAAGACCTGAACTAGTGAGATTGCCAACATGAATTTGATTTGGGGGGGAGGGGTGTTTGGCGGCTATAGTAAAAAATTAACTCAACGGCAGTGAAGGCGGACATTCCCGACACAGGGACTCTACAGCTGGAATACAAATGTAAAAAAAATGCATTGTTGTAATAAGAGTGGGAAAATAAGATGTCTACTTCAGTTACATGTGAGTTCAACATGAGAAACAATTTACACAAATACATTGACAGCTGTGAGATGAAAATTTTTGCCCCTCTCCCCCTTAAGACCTGAACTAGTGAGATTGCCAACATGAATTTGATTTGGGGGGGAGGGGTGTTTGGCGGCTATAGTAAAAAATTAACTCAACGGCAGTGAAGGCGGACATTCCCGACACAGGGACTCTACAGCTGGAATACAAATGTAAAAAAAATGCATTGTTGTAATAAGAGTGGGAAAATAAGATGTCTACTTCAGTTACATGTGAGTTCAACATGAGAAACAATTTACACAAATACATTGACAGCTGTGAGATGGAAATTTTTGCCCCTCTCCCCCTTTAGACCTGAACTAGTGAGATTGCCACCATGAATTTGATTTGGGGGGGAGGGGTGTTTGGCGGCAATAGTAAAAGTTTGGCTATAGTAAAGCGCCCTAAACATAATGGTTAAACATTACAATTGGTAATACTGCGTGAGGCAGGCTTGTCGGTTTTTTGCCCCTCTCCCAAAAAGCAGCCCATGTGCTATTGTAACGAGTGTGATTTGGAAGCTACTGTATACTATTCAAAAAATGTAATCAGACTTTTTAACAACTTCAGCAACTTTTAAACTTCAGCTGTGAGATGGAAATTTTTGCCCTTCTCCCCCTTTAGACCTGAACTAGAGAGATTGCCACCATGAATTTGATTTGGGGGGGAGGGGTGTTTGGCGGCTATAGTAAAAAATTAACTCAACGGCAGTGAAGGCGGACATTCCCTACACACGGACCCTACAGCTACCTGGTTATGGGTGAAGACCTCAACGGCGAACCGATAAACTCGGCGGATCTGCTGGAGGAGGCAGGCCTGATCTAGGCATAGTATATCCTCTTCAGGCCGGGAAATTTTTTTTTCACAAAAACTGATTATAGCTGGTTCTATAGTTTCTTTAACATTTTTCTAATATAGGAAAAATAAGAAAAAAATTTTTCTTCAAACTTGAATTATTTAAATTGAAGAAAAAAAATGTCCTCAATTGAGGACAATCGGCTTCAACTATAATTTGAAAATGAATCATGAAAATTACAACATTATACTTAAATTAACTGGAATTTACAGTTTTTTGAGGAATTTAAACAAAACAAACTGCAAAATAATTCAAAAACCACTCATATTTATTTATCAAATATTATACAAATATCAAAATATTTCAAAATCCTTCTAATTGGAAACAAAACTATGTTTATCCTTTATTCTATGAATAGCTCATGAACATTCAAGTAAATGGTATGGAATGGATTTCCAGTGTTTTCTATTGAAAATTAATAAAATAATTTTCGCATTTCTCACCAATCAATGTACAGGAAGTTTACTGAATATGAATGCTTAGTCATAAAAATAAAAATCAATATTGAGTCACAAAAATTCTAATAAGAGCATCCTTCATCTATCTCAGTCATTCAATATTTATCACTATATATTTAAGCAATAAAATCATAGACATCAACATAGGAATAAAAATAACAAATAAAAATCAATGAAAAATTAGAATTTCAGTGGATAAAATTATACTTAAATGAAATTGAGAACACAAATTTATAATCTATTGGTGAAATAGTTCATAGCAATTTTTATCCTTTGTGAGACAGAGGAAAACATCACACCTCCTACATTTGATCCGTGATTTTCCAGTACTACATCCCGGTCGTCTGCACCTTGCAGGATTCTTCATTTCAAGAGCTTCTGGCATATGTCCGGCTTTCTTTAGTCGTGCTGGTAGAGGAGGAAGACGTTTTCTTTTTTGGGGGGGAGGTCCTTGTTCTTCTTCAAGCTCTTCCTCACTTGAACTATCCTTGTCTCCTGACTCTGTCAGATGCTCGGAAATCTCCATCATGAAATCCATAAGGTCAGAAATTTCCTTTTTGGGTCTCCCTAGAATTTTTCGATCATTGCGGTATTGCACCCAAGCATTGACAACAGCCAGAGTGAAAAAATGCATGATAATTATCAATGTCCACTTTTTTGTCTTGTAGAAGTTCCTGTAATAGGATATGAGCCTATCGTTCATGTCCACACCTCCCATGTATTGATTGTAACTTGTTACAATATTGGGCCTTGACACATCAATGTATTTTTTTTGTTTCTTGCACCAACGTCTACACTCATCCATAGGAGTTTTTCCTTCTTTGCTCGACATAAGATAGATTGGCTTATTGTCGTTCCATTCCACTACAGCAACTGACACCTTTTCTAAATCTTGAGAAACAAACATTTCAGTGGTACCTCTTGGCAAACGAGAAAAATCTTTATCGCAAATGAAATCGCATTTTGGAAGCTTATTCCTCATTACTGTCCCTGTGCAAGCTATTTGCTGCTCTCCTAACAGATCGATCAATTTTTCAGTTGTGAAATATCTGTCCATGTAGATGCAAGAGCTGGCTGGAACAGACTCTGACAATTTCATCACAACAGCTTCTGCTACATTCAAAGTCAGGTGACAGTCTGTTTGAAAGGTAGTGCCTTTTCCTTGATACACACAGAAATCTAAAACTAGACCCCCCGGTGTTGCCAAAACAAAATTTTTCATTCCTTCTGGATTGGGCTTGCCTCGTAGAAATTGTTTCAGATTTGTGACAGTACCAGTAAAAGGTATCATTTGCTCATCAATGCATACTCTTACTGGGCGAATCATCTTCAGACATCCATCTCTTATTGCAGTAAGGAATGGTCTCACTTTCCAAAGTCTGTCTGCTTTTCTTTGGTCCTGGGACACATCTAGGTCATTCACAATTTTTAAATTTGTGCGGATTTGTGTAAATCTATCTCTGGACATTTTTGATGTGACAGTTGAAACCTGTGTGAATTTCTGCCAATACATCCTCAGCCTGGGATACCTCAATACACTCATGAGAAGGTTGATGCCAAAAAATATTTTCATCTCTTCAAACGTGACATTTAGATTTCTACCTTTTTCTTGGACATACCTGAGGTTGGTGAAATTGACGAATGACATGAAGGTTTCGGTTGTGATATATTGTTCAAAATAGTTCATAGAACTCCAATCTGCTCGAGTTCCAGCTTCAGTATTGGGTTCATCCCTCATTTGTATCTGGCCATTGAATTCCTCTCTATGTCGCCACCGTGTTCTTTTTGTGTGATTCCCAGTGCTGGTGGAAGGAATTGGTTGTTCTGTAGTAATTGTGTCTTGTTGTCTTGTTTCCTCTTGCCCTGTTTCTGCTGCAGCACTAGTATCATCTTCTTCATATCCATCTCCATCATATTCACCAGCCAATGCCGCCTCAATTAAGGCATCATCAGTTTCTGTGACACCTGTCAGAGAGAAAGAAGATGCATAATTGTTATTTGTTTTTCAAAAAACTTTATATCAAATTTTAAAATATTCTTCGAATTATAGATCAAGAGAATAACAATCTCAGCACAAAACAAAAAATAAACTTGATATTATAACTTTGAAGTAGAAAATAAACATATATTTGTAGTGTGACAGGTTTTTTACTTTACATGGAGCTTTGTCAGAGATTGTCGACAATAAAGAGACTGTGCAGTACCAATACACGAGAATCATACTTGGTGTAACAAACAGCACCTTATTCTAATCAAGAACCTCAAGGCTTGATACAGTCCGGTTCCAAGATTAACAAAGATTGTCAAAGCAAAACAGCTGGCAAACCACAAGTATATATCTTTATTTTATAGTTCAATATAATAATAACTAGTTTACATTAGTGAGAAATTGACAACTGATTAAAAATACTTTACCTCCATCTCCATCGCATCCTTCATCTTCCAGCTCGGATAAGTCTCCATTCAAAAGAATCTCTTCAATTTCATTCTCGTTCAGATCTGTGGAAAAGCAAGGATGAGAAAAAATAAGAGTTTAATCATGAAAATACTTAGAAAAAATGTACCAAATTTTTATAGAGTACTGTACCAAAATTATTCTGATGTGTGTTTTGTAAAATGTGTAGGCTGCAACCGCAGGATTGATGAATTTATCAGCATACAGGCATTGTAATTTGAAAAATCAGTTCTTCCCAATATGGATGCATTTTTATAAATCATTTATTGCAGAAATCCTACATTTTAAAATTGTTGTTGTCCTATTAATTAAATTTTCAATGCAAAGTTGTATAGTCCAGTCAGTAATTGTAACTTTGAGATAATGAGCTCATTGTCCTCAAATGAGGACAACAAAAGTTTGGTTAGAGAATACTCATAGAAGAGAAGACGCCGTTTGTCCTCAAATGAGTACGTTTTTCATATGCCCAAATATAATGGAAAAAATAATAAAAATTAGCTTAATATGCAGTCAAATGATGAAAAAATACATAGAGAATGGATAAATATGGGAATATCTACAAGTTAGTTGAAAAATAAGGACTTACCAGCAATGTTCATGGGTTGATCCATTTCATATGACCTTTCAAGAAAATTCGCTCCTACAAACATAACCTGCAACTTTTAGTGTGAAAAACTGGCGCTAGAGTGCAGTTCAGAACGTCCTTGATTGGACACAACTGGCTCTTCTTCGATAAGTTAATCTGAATTTTTTTTATAGATTGGAATAGAATGTCAATTTTGAGGAAAATTTTGAGGACAAAAACCCCCCACCGGCCTGAAGAGGATATAACAAATGCACCTTCTATAATACAGGAATATGAAGAACGGTTGGAGGCACGAGGCTATGCAAAGGATATTCCAGCACTCGCTAAAATATCTTAGAGAGCAAAATGACAATTTCAACACAATGTCATAATGTTGGATAAAGACTTTCTGAATCATTGAATTGAATTGAATGACTGCATTTATTTTGACGAAGGAGGGCGAAGTTAGGACGCAGTCGGCCCTCTCCTACACTTAACCCTCAAAGCTGTGAGATGAAAATGTTTGCCCCTCTCCCCCTTAAGACCTGAACTAGTGAGATTGCCAACATGAATTTGATTTGGGGGGGAGGGGTGTTTGGCGGCAATAGTAAAAGTTTGGCTATAGTAAAGCGCCCTGCATACCCGATACCCTTCCATTTAGGATTCAGATTTATAATAATAATAATAATTCGTTTATTTCACTGCATTTTTACAATAATTGGTAATACAAATACATATATTAAACATAATGGTTAAACATTACAATTGGTAATACTGCGTGGGGCAGGCTTGTCGGTGGCTGAGCCTAAGGGCTTGCGCCCGAAGTTGAAGCTCTTTGTCGTGCCCGCTGAGCTCAGCGAGGATGAGTTCTTGAGTTGTCTGATAAATATATTTCATATAAATTTTACCAAATAAATAAAATATTAGATCTGAAAGATTTAAAAACTGTGTATTTTGCATTGGTGCAATTCATTTTAGAATATGGGATAGTAATCTGGGGTGGAGCTTTTGACACTCATGTAAATAATTTATTCATCACCCAAAAATATATTATTAAAATAAACATAGACTTTATTCAACTAATCTATTATTTCACGAGTTTAACGTTTTGACTTTGAGACAACTCTACTTGATGATAATATGAATAATTACCACAATATCAACTTCTCAACTACACAAAAAATGTTTAATTTATAATAAATGTCTGATTAAAATAATGATACATTATATCTAGCATGACATTTATGTGGGTACATGTGATGGAACCAAACTATACAATTATTATTTTCTGTCTACTCAATTTGGATTTAGGAATATTATTTATAAGTTACAATTTCACATAATCAACCTAATAAGGTACCTAATGTACTAAAGGGGGATGAATTTATATAACCTCATAGCATGAAAACCATGATCTAAAAACACAGATCATATCCAAACTTGAAATTATTGAAACGAGGCCACTATGTTTTCCAGCTATGAGGCTATATAAATTCCCCTTTTGTACATTAGGTACCTTCTCAGGTTAAGTATGTGAAATTGTAACTTATGAATAATATTCCTATAACCATATGGAGTAGACAGAAAATAATAGTATATAGGTTAGTTCAACGTCTTATTCTTTCAATTATGGAGAAATACCATAACATCTTCTCCCATACAAATCAATAATATTTTATTCTAATCATTTTACAATAATTAATGCAATCTGTCTCTTTGTTGTGACATACTTAATTGATGACAAGTATTCCTTCTATATGCAATCATATTTTGACTATCAGCTTTCTCCAAATTTTAGCTATAATGTGCTTTCAAAACTTTTCATTGAGCAAATAATTTTTATATATTTTAGATTGTATGAACAATCTGACCGTATTTAATATGAAAACTGTGAATCCAGTGATATTATTAAATAATAGTATAGTAGCCTACTATGATAATTCATAAGTATTTATGATCTGAAATGATCAGTTTTATTGGTTCTTCTTTTACCCAATACATTCTCATTGTTATCAGATAAATTTTCTCAAATTTATTTGGAATAAGAAATTTTACAAAAACACAGCTCCTCGTGCGCTGCATTTTCAAAAAACCAGGCATAGATTATAAATATGTATTAATTGTTCAACAATAATTTATGTCGATACATTACAATAATTGTCTGTATCAAGTTCTAGTTGTTTTTAAATCCAATTTTAGTTGATTAATTTCTCTTCATTTATCAGTAATAATTTCCATACCCCTTAACTGTAATATTCAGAAAACGAATTATCTTCAATAATTCCTACTTTAATTAAGCAATTATGTTTTGTAATGTATCAAAAAATAATATTGTATCAGGCATCAACATCCACCTTCTTTGACTGTTGTGTATCGTATATGGAGTGGAGTGATGTTCTAAAATTTATAAGATTTTGGCTTTCAACGTTTGAAATATATTTACTCTAATAGTACATGTCAATATTCATATCAATCATAATTTATGAAAAATGCTTTTTATGAATATATCTAGTTTGACTGCGATCGAATTCAATGGCTTGAATTAATGTGATATTATTAAAAGTATAGTTGTAAGTTGAGAAAGCAATAAAAAACATGTTGTTGAAGATTGTTATTCATTGCATGTTACTGATTCGTTCAAATAAAAATGTTGAATTTGTGAATTATTTATGTATCCTCACCCACATTTCTCAAATGTATAATAATGTATTTATCATGTTTTACTTGTATGATTAGTTTTTATTGCGTTCATTACACAAGATTTTGGCGGCTGGCTGGGGTATGAGAAAATACAAACTAATAATATTAGTAGTTTTATTATTGGAATAGGAACTTACAAAAATTTAGCTTGTATTTTCTCATGTAACAGTGCCCTGGTGTTTATTTTGAATGATTTCTTTATATAATTTATACAACTTAATGTTTGTGAGAAAATATAATAATTTATTGAATAACTTCTTTATATAATTTAATGTTTGTGAGAAAATATCATAATTGAAATTTGTATACGGTAATGCATATTACTGTTGTGGAATAATTTACAATATTACATAGTTGAAGAATTGATTATATATAGTCATCAAGTGAAACTGACTATACACTGAATAGTCAATTTTTTAAATTATTATGAATAAAAGACGTTCCCAGACGAACGCTCTTTTTATAGAACCTTGAGGCTCCAGTTCCTACCTTTTTGACACACCATTCAACGTCATAAAAGATAAAATACATTGTGGTGAGTTGATGGTGAAGTTAAATTCAGGGAGCTGAGTGAGGAACCTCTTGGGGATCTAGCACCTCCACAGCATAAATGAAAATGTAGATTACTTTATTGTGATGGATAATTGACTGGAAAACTTTGACACTGCCTTTCTGGAAACCCTAGTTCTGGACAACGACTTCAGGTATCAAAGTAAGTTTTCAAGTTCATTTATTGCATTAAAAGACAACAATGGAATATACTTCACAATATGAAAAATGTTTATACATGTAAACTAGCAGTAACTTTTGCCAATAATTGGGACTGCTGCCGGATGATCACCATAATCATTAAAAATTATTCATTGTTTTTATAATTATTATAGATAGTTAACCATTTTGACTTTTAGTGGAAATGAGCTTCACAATATTATTAATATTCTCATTAGTATACGGATTGAGTCCGGTGGCGTACGGTATGTATTATAATATATAAATCGATATAATATGTAGATTTATATATATATCATAGGCTATATTGGGGGCCATGCAGTGGCGGATTTGTGATTGATTCAAGAGATGGGAGTCAAGGGTTTCACCTCCAGAAAATAATTTCTATTTACTATTATTAGAAAGTACCTATCATTATATCTATAACTGTTCATAGATCATAATCTTCCAAATTACATTTACTTCAAAGCATAAATTAGTTGCGGGGGCGGAAATTTGGGCCCAACTACACGGGCGTCTGAGACGCGCTGATTTTTTTTCTGCTCGTTCACCGTATGGTTAATATTGAACTTTGCATTGTCTCTTAAGGGGTAAACTACGCGAGCGAAAAATATAATGCTTCCCATAAGAGACAATGCATTTCTGATGAAGCGCGGAATAAATTCCGCGCGTCTAGGACGCCCGTATAACAGAATACATGTATTCTGTGCCCGTATAGTTGGGGCCTTGGGCGCCCCTTGAGTAGATAATAAATTCATATTGTTCTACAACTTCATAATGTGCATTGTGGATACTAAGATTATTATTATGAGAATTATCATCATCAGCAACAGAGGAGCAAGTTTTGCCAACTCTTACATAAAATTTACCAAAACTTTTGAGTAGTGATTGGTATTACAAAATAAACAAAGTAAATTATATTTATTCCGCGACTTTTCCCTTTCTAAAAGCCATTTATTCTTCCCTGCAATTACTGGAACTAGCTCAAACTCGTATTTCCAATTCAATTCATTGCTTCTCAAAGTTCATAATTACAGAAAGTTTGATAATGCAATTTTGATTTATCGGCCATTATAACCTAACGTTGTGAGGTAGTCTTTCAACAGAAAAAATACTTCAATATTGAACAGAATACTGTCGAGTGAATTTTTTCTGGTCTAAATAGAATATTTTACAGCTAATTGACTATTTTTTTTATTTTAAAGTTTTTATTTTTTTTACATTTTTTCTTACTTTCATTCATCTAGAGAGCTGTGGTTGACATTATTGATTTTTCTGAAACATCTTGGCAACCAATCACAAGTAGTCAGATTTTTCCCGTAGAGAGAGCTTTTTTTAATGTCAATAGTTTTAACTGTAACATGTAAATTGTATTTTGTCGCGAAGTACCGAATTACAAGCAGTTCTCTGTTTAGTGATCTAAATATCGAATTAGTGGTGTAACGTACAGTTTCAAAATGCAGGTTGCAACTCTGTTTAGGGAAACAGCCACGCTTCTAGGAGCTTCAATGGAAGCATCAGAAGGGCCTGGCCTTAAAATGTAAGTGATTTTAACATTAGCTTATTACAAAATAGCCTATCAATACAAAATTTATTACTTGTTCTTTCAATAAATTATGACTAGAAACTCTGTTATGTTTTTCTTTGATTTGCATCATTTAGCCTGTACTGCATGCATATAACCTTAGATGTCCCACAGTTATATTTATAGTAGTGGCCTTTATATACAAGTTCAAATAACGTTCTTTCTTTTGTTGGATAATTTAGAACAATTTAAACATTGTTAGTAGCTCCATATTTTATATAACTTATGTCATGGTTTATTCCCTAGTATGATTTTTACGTTAACATTGTTTATCAAATTCATGGCTAGCCTCCTCAAATTTCCCTGTTTTAGTCTACCTCGCTGAAGGTTATTGATACGCTGATTTGTATGTTATCATATTCATGCAACTGTTGTCAAATTAGCATATTTTCCAAGTCAAAAAATATCAAAAGATAGTATAGATTATGTTGGGATGTTGATCAGTACTTAGTTTTCTGTATATCGCATTTTATTCTTATCATGACTGTAACATCGATCTGTGTAGTTTTATTTTTGCACAAAATTGCAGTTTTATTGCATTATTTGAAATTAGTTGTTATATATTATTCTTTGTCCCATTTTTCTGTTACTGATAATAGGCCTACTATTTGTCCATCTTTAGTCTAGGCTAGTAGTTGAAGCTGGTTGTTATGGGTTAAGTTAGGTTACTTCAATCTTTTCCCGGATTTATCACCTCATGAATTTAGATTCCATCTGGTTTGTAGATAATATGTTGACCCTTTCATTATTAATCGATCGGTCAAATGCACCTGGCATTGACTCATTCATAGTACCATATTAACGCAAATTTATGACTAACTCAACTAAAAACAGTTCATTTGAGTTTGAAATTATCGCACCCGTAAAGGAAATACTTTACCAAAATAATGTCAGAATTTTTTTATTAACTTTTCTAGTATTTTTCATAGCTGTCAGTGAGTAGAGTTTTTTTTGTGAGTTGATAATCCATGTTGATTGCTTCAATCAATTAAAAGGAGCGGCCGGCATGTGTGTGTGTGTGTGTGTGTGTGTGTGTGTGTGTGTGATCCATAAATCCATTCCGTATGAAATCTATTTAACTTAATCTTTTATAATTAAGGTAGGCTTATAGTGACATTTACGTTTTTATGTCAGTGGAAATGATATAGGAATGGATTGTTGTCGATTTTAATATTCCATCGCATTCTATCATAGTAGACAGCTGTGATTCAATTTATCCGGATATAAGTTATCTGATTAATATTAATTATTGATTCTCCGTAATAATGATGTATTCTATCTAAAATCGATTTTATTCGTCAAGAAGATATTTTTTTCATGATTTAATACTAAATTTTCATAATAATTAGAATTAAATATTCTGGTATCGGTATTTTATTATATTTCTTCATAGCTTAGATGCTTTCATGAAAAATATATTGTCTTGACAAATAAAAAAGAATTGTAGAATTGAGATAAGTTAGTATTGAAACTTTGAAAATTTCGCAACGGTGCGGAGTACCGTAGAAAGAATAGAGCTATCAGATCAAAGCAGAGCTATCTGCTTTGTCTAATGACATACAAGGATAGCAACACCAATGTATCAGAGGCTAACTTTAAAATACGAATCTCGCTGTAGGTTAGTATTTAGGTGTAATAAAGTTGGTTTTCATTAATTCTTTACAATAATTCAAATAATTATAAAAAAGCGTTGAATAAAATTTGTATATTCCTTTAGCTTCCTTTAGTAGTGACAAGGCACATTTTCATATCAATGAATACGTGTGAATAAGAAAACATTCCACTACTGGGCGAACCTTCGAATTATCCATAAAATACCGCAAAACAACGATTTATTGAGATATTTGTGCAAGAGCTGATGAAAACTTCAGAAATCGTTTTCAACAAAGCTAATGAAATAAGTTTTGTAACATTATTATGTTTCTTGACAGTAAAAGATTGATTGATTAATGGCCGCGATCTTTAGGACATTATTTTCAAAACCTAGTTAATATAAATGTGCTATTTGACCGATTTAGAAAAAGGAAAATCATTTTCTCTGAGTCACTTTTTATAGCTCCTTGCTTGATACCGCTTAATCGGTTCTGCATAAGTGTAATTGCTATTGTGCGTGGCTTTTCGAACTTTCTGTACAGAGAGATATATCAGATTTTACTGAGTCCTTACACTCCTTAAGATCTAAAATTGTTTTATAGGTACTGAACTGTATCGGTAGACATAACAAAAGGCTGTAAAAGCACGTTCGCTTCAAGGCTTATAGTGCTTTTCAGTTGAACTGCTAATGCAAAACAATAATTTCCACCTCCCAGCATCCACTCATACTACGTCTATAGTGAGGTTCAAGTTATAATGGCAGTGGAGAAAGATAGGAGAACAACATTGCCGATTCTCTTTTTTGTCACTGTCTTCTATTTAATCTATATAATATTCTGATGAAATATCAACTGTTTTTCTTGTTTTAAATAATCAATTATACTTTATTCGTCAAGAAAATATTTTTTCAATGTTTTGATAATAAATTTTTGTAAATGAAAATCTCTTACATTTTCTTACATTCTCCTCTTACAATTTCTTACATTCTCTTACATCTTATCCACTGCGCACAAGTCTTGTAGTTATGTAGCAATCATCCTTTTAAAAAAGTAATAGAAATCGAAGTAAAAACTTGATATCAATTACACCCCATCATTTTTGTATAAGATAGTTGAGGTTGAATAGTATATAATAAACCTTGGTATATAATAAACCTATGACGCTAATTAAAATATATATTTTGAGACAATTCTGCATTGTGAGAATTATTTTTTGTTCGAAATTACAATAGATAGATTAGAAAATGCAACGGGAATCAGTGACTTGGAGTAGATAGATTGATAATTGTATCAGTATAGATATTATATGATTCGCTCTTTATACTTTTTCATTTAAGCTCTGCCAGTGTAGATAATCTATCTAACAGTGGACAGATATAGAATTGATTATTCACTGCAAGCATACAATGGCTTGGAGTATAACTTTTCAGTTCCCATGGTTCATTTTATTGCGATAACATTGTAAAATTGTGCATGAATTTTACAATATGGTGGCATATTGATGAGCTGACATCTCACCAACTAACAAACTGCACTGTAGTCTATTTGATGTTGATGCAATAATAGTGAGGACTAAGTTATAATGTATGACAGTTTTTGATCGACATTTCAAATCAAAGTTTATTCATCAAAAAACAATTACAATACAAATTAGAATATTATAACATTTAATACAATGAAGTTTTATGTATTAATTTCTTAATAGGCATAGATAATTCAATGAATAAATATACACCCCACTATAAATGATAATATGTTGGGGTACATTGGTGTTGCTATCCTTATTTGGCTCCAGAACCTTTCCAGATAGTTATCAATTTTGTAGAAATATGATTAATTTGAAAAATATTCAATCTTAAACATGAAATTTATTATATAGGAATAAAAATAAAAATCTCAGTACCCTTTTTGAATTATTTAATCACAACATGTTTCAACATTGATGCCATTTTCAAGTGATACGAAGTAAATAAATAAATACTGCTGGAAGATTCTTATTTTTGATCATATGTTAGTGTATTCATATGATTTTATGAACTAGGACTGTAAATTTTGGATTTAAGTTTGCATGATTCTATCAATAATGGGTTATTAGTGTCTAATTGGATTAAGTTTATTATTTTATCTCTGTTTAATTTTGCCGCTTCATAAATATGAAATTCTTCTTTAACATTCAGTTTAGTTTTCAACTTTTATTACTTTCAATACTAAATTATGGTAATAAAAGTGGAAAACTGAATGTTAAAGAAGAATTTAATATTTATGAAGCGGCAAAATTAAACAGAGATAAAATAATAAACTTGATCCAATTAGACAGACACCAATAACCCCATTTTTGATAGAATCATGCAAATTTAAATCCAAAATTTACAGTCCTAGTTCATAAAATCATATGAATACACTAACATATGATCAAAAATAAGAATCTTCCAGCAGTATTTATTCATTTGCTTCATATCACTTGAAAATGGCATCAATGTTGAAACATGTTGTGATTATATATTATTTCAAAAGGGTACTGAGATCTTTATTTTTATTTCTATTTATATTACAAGTAGCCCCATACAGAAAAGAGATGAATGAAATTTATTATTTAATCATTCAAAAATATATTTTCTTGGCGAATAAAATATAATTGATTAGGCTACCTTTTATCGAAATTTACAGTTAATATTGAATCATATACAATATGATTCAATATTGTATATACCGGTATCTCAGCTCTATAAAAGCAGTGACAAGGCAGAGAATCAGCTTCGCTGTTTTCCTATCTTTCTCCACTGACATTATAACGTGAAGCTCACTATAGTACGGGTGCTAACTTCATTACAAATGAACCAACCATAATCTGATTGGACTGATGCAATTGAGGAAAGCTGCATCTAACTCCGACGAAAACGGGACTAAAACTAAGTTTAGGGACAGGCTTCCCACAAATAATGTTCAACAAATTGAAGCTGCATTTTCTAAATGAATAAAACCGATCTCAGGGATTGGAGGAAAATGTAACGCTTTAGTTTTATTTTGCTCGTTTCAAGGAATGAACATTTTTTTATTTTTGGATTTGCTACTACTACAGGTAGGTCGACGTTATAATGACAGTATTTGATTGACATTGGTGTTGCTATCCTTGTCTATCATTCAACAAAGCAGATATTGCTATCCTTACGTAGACATATTATCCATACTATCATATAATATGCTATTTCTTATTCTTTTATTTCCATATTCATTTCATCAATTTATTGTTTCATTTTCTCTTAGGAATTGTGGAAATGAAGAATGGCAACAACAACATCAGCAGCATCAACAGCAGCAGCAGCAGCAACAACAGCAACAACAGTCAAAGTGAGTTTAAACAACAATAATGCTTTTCAACTTATTTGAAGAATCTTTGTCGATTGTTGAACTCTGTAACGATGAAACAATTATTAGGTTTGAAGTCCGGTGCTCATAATTATTGATTATTAAAACTATATGATGATAATATTTCATTATTGATATTATATATTTGAAATAATTTTATTGATTTAGTGGAATTGATTATTGGTTATGCGGACTGGAAGTGTTTTCGTTGATTAGTTATTTTTCGTTTACTTGTTGCTCGTAAAGATTATATACCGGGTGTTTCAAAAAGAATGACTCAATTTCAAACAGTTATATTTATTTTAAAAATGGTGTACACAAACCAATTTTTCATAAAATTACTCACAAAAGTATCAAATTTATGATGATGTATTATAAGTGTTCTATGTGCCCTCCTTTTGAGGCTCGGACGACATCTAGTCGGTAGCTAAATTCATCCCCGACTGTTCGCAAGATGTCTGTCTTCTCTGACTGTAGCTACTGCATCAGTTATCTTGGTTTTTAGCTCCTCAATATAAAGTGCTCAGGGAGGAACAACGTTAAAGATCATGTTTATATTCCTCCCTTAGCACTTGATATTGAGGAGCTAAAAACCAGGATAACTGAAGCAGTAGCTACAGTCAGTTTGACAAGACATCTTGCATCTTGAGAACAACGTTAAGGATCGTGTTTATGTTCCTCCCTTAGTACTTGATATTGAGTAGCTAAAAACCAGGATAACTGATGCAGTAGCTACAGTCCGAGAAGACAGACATCTTGCGAACAGTCTGGGATGAATTTGGCTACCGTCTAGATGTCGTCCGAGCCTCAAAACGAGGGCACATAGACCACTTATAATACATCATCATAAACTTGATACTTCTGTGAGTAATTTGATTTAAGATTGGTTTGTGTACACCATTTTTAAAAATAAATATAACTGTTAAAAATTGGGTTATTCTTTTTGAAACACCCGTTATATTTCACTACCCTATAAAATGTAGTACTTACTAGACATGTTACCACCCTGAAGAATTTACTAGTAAGTTATTCAGTTTATTTATCTGAGACAATATCGCATATAATGTACAGTATTGCGTATCAAAAATGTAATATAGTGACGCCTCTCAATACTTCTGTGTATGGAGCAAAATCTTCAATTTTTAAGTCAAATTCTTATGATAAATTCCATGCTTAATATTTTGTTGTAAATCTTGAGTCACTTTATTACAACTGGGGAAATTGTATACATTCGATATTGAAACTAGTAGGGTTACAATAAAATAAATGATACTTGACAATTTTTTATTGTTTCAATAATCAGTTGCCAAAAAAGAAGATTGAATACCTTTAGAATTTGAAACATTGTGGCCAATAATTTTGATTGTTGAATGAATGTGAGGTCTTCCTTGTGATATTGCATGCATGATTGCAACTGCATGATATTAAACATTTAGGTCTAAACTCAATCATTCTTCTTCTAATTATGTTCCTTAATATCTTCTTGGGTGTTATAAATCATATAGTGTGGTCCATGTTATAATGGCAGTGGAGAAAGCGTTGCCGATTCTTTGCATTGCCACTGCCTTCAGTAGAATATAGCTGACACCGGTATAACTGATGTAATATCCTTGTAAAATAGATCAATAATTATATTTCATTCGGTGAGAAAATATATTATTCAATGATTCAATAATAACTTTTTATAATTGAGATTAAATATTTTGTCAATTTAATTTCTACATTGTTGAAAAACAATCTGGCATCTTTGCGGAGCTAAAATAGGATAGCACTATCTGCTTTGTCGAATGATAGACAAGGATATCAATGTTGATCAAATACTGTCATTATAACGTGGACCTCACTGTAGGGCTGTTTGTAAACACTAAAATCTTTAAACTGTTTGAAATTTATGGTTAACAATGTAATATTGTTGGTAATTTATCAAAAGCTCGATGACTCGACATTTACATCTCTTATCAACTAAAAAACGGCTCCACTGGTCAAGCGGACGGCCTTGAATATAAATTCTGCGCTTGTCGGAGCGAGAGAGAGAGTGAGCGAGCGGGTGAGAAGGAGAGAGAATTACCAGGTGACAGTGACTTTTAGTAAAGGCCAAAAGTCCAAAGTGTTGAAAAAGTTGGGTCCGGAAAAGATTGTTAGGGATGAATACATTCTCCAGAACGGCCTCTTATTTCCACACTTGTTATTTTTCAATTTGTAGAAATATGTAATAATTACAGTATTCTTACTGTAATACAGTATCATTATATCGAAATGGTTTAGTTGAAGTGAAAAAAGAGTTAAATAGTTGTAGTTGTCGTTGGTTATGAGTTAATTCTCCTCTATCCCATCAACTCTGTAGTCGGGTGTGCAAAGGCTAAAAATAAACTTTTTACTCCTGATATTTTTCAAAGTTTTTCGATTTGTATATCATTAAGCTATCAAAATGAGAAAGTTTTCTCAGGTAAACATTTTTTTCCGATCATTACTTTTTGAGATATGAGCGCCTGAAGTTTGAATTTTTGGGACAGAACATTTCAAATTCGGTAAGATAAAAATCCATGAGATTTGTAGGATGGATTCTTAACAACAGAAAACAAATTTCTAATTCAAAGAATATAATTTAAAATCTGTGTTGTTTCTTATTTGGAAACGATTAAGGCCGTGCAAAGGCTAAAAATAAACTTTCTACTGGTGATATTTTTCAAAGTTTTTCGATTTGTATATCATCAAACTATCAAAATCAAATAGTTTTCTCAGGGAAACATTTTTTTCCGATCATTACTTTTTGAGATATGAGCGCCTGAAGTTTGAATTTTTGGGACAGAACATTTCAAATTCTGTAAGATATAAATCCATGAGATTTGTAGGATGGATTCTTCATGGTATTGTTGATCTAGTAAAACAAAAATTTTATGAAAATATCCATTTTTAAGATAGTTATTCAATTTACTAAAAATAACTTTTTGTTGAGTTATTTTTGGTAAATTGAATAACTTTTTCAAAAATTAATATTTTCAAAAAAAAATTGTTTTACTAGATCAACAATACCATGAAGAATCCATCCTATAAATCTCATGGATTTATATCTTACCGAATTTGAAATTTGAATTTTCTGTCCCAAAAATTCAAACTTCAGGCGCTCATATCTCAAAAAGTAATGATCGGAAAAAAATGTTTACCTGAGAAAACTTTCTCATTTTGATAGCTTAATGATATACAAATAGAAAAACTTCGAAAAATATCACGAGTAGAAAGTTTATTTTTAGCCTTTGCATAGCCTTAATGGGAAGGATATTACACTGTTATATATTATTTTCAGAGAGTCGACAATTATTTATTGAAACACCACCGATTGATGTAGCTACATTACAATATTATATTATCTTTATTCAAATTGCATTCAATCTCCATTGTGATTTATAATTTTTTAGCCTATAGTGTTCTCCTCTCTTTCTTCACTGCCATTAAACGTGGATCTCACTAAATTATTTTTCCATGCACACTATTTGTAATATATATTGCCGGTTGCACAGAAGCCGGTTAAATTTTAGCCGTGATTGATTTCAGGAGAACCAATCAGGGAAGCCGTCTTTCCTAAAAGGCCTTCTCTGAATGGTTCTCGTGAAATTAATCACGGTTAAAATTTAACCGGCTTTTGTGCAGACTGATATTCAGTTTTAGTGTGATTGAGATTATTGATAGTTTGCATAAGGAAACTAATAATCCTTCTTGAAAGTAGATTCTCTAATAAAATCGCTCTCAAGTTCTAGAAATCAGTTGTTCGATTTCTTCGATTTTAAAATTTTTGGGTGGAGGTGGAATCTCAAATTATATACAGTACATAAGGTATAAACCAATTTAAATTAATTAATCAATATTTTTGTTAATAAAATATAATTATAGTACCCTTTTTTGAAATTAATAAAATAATAAATTAAATATACAAATTATAACAACTAGATTCAGTAATCCACATCATCTTCAGGCTTTTTTGAAGGGTACTATAATTATTTTTTATAAATAAAAATAAGTAGCCCTGATTTCATACATTTTAAGACAATATTTTGTCATCTATTTCATTATCCATTATACTGCAAGTAAAAATAATCCGTTTTTGAATTATTTTCAACGACACACTACAGTCTAATTTTTGAATATTAGTTATTTAAACTAGTACTCACTGTGGCGCGTTTTCGGATTATATTTAAAACCATTTTCAACACTGAAAGTGTTGAAATAAATAATCCGAAAGCGCTACGTAGTGAGTACTAGTTTTAATAACTAATATTAAAAAATTAGACTGTAGTGTAGTTGAAAATAGTTCAAAAACGGATTAATATTTTGTCGTTTACTACAGTAATTACGTTGCAGAATATTGATTATACTAAGGGGTTGGTGGCTTTTCTAATTATTTACTGATGTCATTCATAGTTTAGTTCTGAATACTTTTTAGTGTTTCGAAGTTTTCACAACTCAACACTTGTAAGCTGTACAGTGCACAGCTCATTGAAATGCTAATCAGCCGATATCTGCAGAGATAGCTAAAGGAAGATTCACTTAAAACTGTCAGCGTGCCTCATAACTAACTTCAATGCTTCCCATATACACAATGCTGACAGTTGAAAGTTAATATCACTGTAGCAACACTGTCATAAGAAGTCATTTTAATTGGAAAATCTGAGAAAACCCCATGGAAGAAAATCAAGTTAATGATTCGTTTCCATACTTGTTTTAACGAATGAACTGTAACTACTTGACACTATTTCAAAAGTAGCCTTCAATAGTTTTCCATGTTACATATTTCCTTGTTTGCTTCATGTACTGGACAGCAGTATCAAAAACTAGCGAATATATTAACTGATGTTTTCGTAGATATTGGTTTCAATATGTATTTTTGACAAAGCAGATAGCGCTAACCTTTCCTACCTCTGCAACGTTGCCAGATCGTGTAGACATGAATAATAAACAAAATATTAGAAAATCTATTATTGAATCATTAGAACATATTTTTTCTTGACGAATAAAATACAATTTGATCATTTTAAACAAGAATGAACAGTTAATATTACATCAGATATACCGGTATCAGCTATCATCTATAGAAGGCAGTGGCAAAGCAGAGAATCGGCAACTCTGTCTGCTATTATTATTAATTGACCGAGCGAAGTGAGGTCTAAGATTCAAGTCGACGGTTTGGCATTTCTCTTAATGTTTAAATGTTTATATGTTTTTATGTTGCGCATTTACGGCGAAACGCGGTAATAGATTTTCATGAAATTTGACAGGTATGTTCCTTTTTAAATTGCGCGTCGACGTATATACAAGGTTTTTGGAAATTTTGCATTTCAAGGATAATTTAAAAGGAAAAAGGAGCCTCCTTCATACGCCAATATTACCGTAAAAATCAGACTAGAATTATTCATCATAAATCAGCTGTCTAGTGGACTATAATACTACCCGTTCAAAAACATCGAACATCTTGAAAATGTATCTTTCCATCAACGTTAGCAGACAGTTGACTATTTATAATACTACCCGTTCAAAAACATCGAACATCTTGAAAATGTATCTTTCCATCAACGTTGTAGACAGTTGCAGCCAGACCTGATAACAGTGCTCACACTCACATTCCGGGACGACACGTCACGGTACGATAGGACAGAAAGCTCTATATTTATTTAGGATTTTTTCTAGACATTTTAAATTGATAAATTATCTATTAATTTTCGAGAAAACATAACAACAGGTCAATGTAACTTACTGAGCGCGAGGTCTACTGTTCACAGAACTACTAGTATCATTATTGTGTTGTAGTACTGTACTATAATAATTGCTCATAAATCCATTGTTATTTTAATTATGTGTAAATTGTAATGTGTAGTATAGGTTTGACTGTGATAGTTGAGTTCTTCAACTTGTATTTTCATTTTTTAATTAATAATGACGATTGTTTCAACATATTGTATGTTTTATGACAATAAACAATGATTTGATTTGATATATTTCTCCACTGCTATTATAACGTGTACCCCACTATAATCCATTGGAACCATAATCTACAGAAAGGCTCAATTAAATGTGACTTTTCTTGAGTTGAAATGGATGGGAAAACATTTCTATAATGAGTTTTTTTTTGCTGATATTGCTCAAAAAACGCTATGAGCTGGGTTGTGGGGATAATGGTGATGATTAGGTTCTTTAGATGAGTTCCGAACCACCGATAATTGATTTTGCTGCAGCTTATAACTTACTGTCTGCAATAGAATTGACCTCAAACCGGCACATTATGAATCAATTTCTGACAAAATACATTGATTTGGCTGTCATGAATTGATGACAAGATTAACTGATCTCTATGATGAGGTGAAGAACGATAGGAGAACAGTGTTGCCAGTTCTTTGCCTTGCCACTGCTTTCTTTAGAGGATAGCTGATGTAATATTAACTGTTCATTCATGTATAATAATGAATAAATTATAAGTATTTCATTCGTCAAGGAAGTATATTTTTCAATGATTGAATGAAGTCATTATCATACTCAAGATTGTTTTCAGTGACTAATTTAAAGTACGGTACAGACGAGACCATTCATCCATGAGTTGGAGATAAAGATGTGGACATGTTTGATTTCAAAAATTTCATCCAAACCTGCAGTTTGCACGTTGTATGTTTGTACATTGTACCACGTACGTTGTGGGGTTTTCATTTTTCTGCATTTTACTCATTCCGTTATCAACTATGGAACTTCCATGATAGAAATATGATTTAAATACTTTCCTGGGAAAAGTAAGCTCTTAGAATCGATGTCTATGATGTAGCTTTATCTTTTGTGATAAAATGGATGAAACTAGACAAAATGCTACTGAAACGAACTAACTGAAATAACCGAACTAAATGCTACTGAACATGTTTCCCATTGTATTGATATTGACGCTATCAGGATATTGACTCATCGGAAACTTGCAGCGAGAAAATATCATTGAATCATCAAATTGAAGAGATTGTAATTTAATTATAGTTACTTTTTTTATCCAATCATCTATCAATTTAATATACAGTGCATCATTCATATAAATCGAAGGTCAATGAGGTAGCTGTACGTGTAACGCAATTTCAATAAAGTGATATTACATAATTCAAAGAATCAAAGAAACTGTGAAATATAAATATGAAAGACATAATGTAAAGAAACTGGTGATTGAATCGAGACTGAAAGTCTCTTTTGACTTTTTGACGGAAGGAAGAAAGCTCAAATGTGGATAATTCAACGGGGGGTCCAGGGGGCGGAGCCCCCTGGCTAAACGGATAGGGCGAGCGAAGCGAGCCTGCCGGCTAGTAGTTTATACGATTTCCCGAAGTCAAGTCAAAACCCGCGGTCTTCTAAAGTGAATCTAATATAGAAATTTTCCATAAACCGGGAACAAACCTCCCATTTTCAAAATTATTTCTATTAACTGCAATCAATAATCAAGTCTGATTTGAAAATTTTCTAAATTTCCCAGATTAGCTGTGCTTGTTGGTCCATGATTAAGTATGATGTAGTTATGACATTTAATTTGGTTATAATAGTAAATCGTGTTGTCAAGTATAATGATTGTATTAAGATTTCAGTACTAGAACATCGTGGTATAAATGAAGTAGCAAAAAAATTGAATCTCTACTGATCATACTGTCAAGTAAAATAATTCTATTAAGATTACTGTAGAAAGATAGATATATTTCTCGATCCATGAAACATCTATAGATGCATAAGATCAAGTCAGTGCTAATACATTATCGAGATATAAATTGCAGTAGCAAAAAAAATATAATTTTCTCGTCTAAAACCAGCTGGACACAATGCTTTTACGGTACCAATCATCTATAGCCTATCGATATTCAACAGAATTCGAAAATTGTAAATACCGTGCCGACTTAATCCGATTTGTTTTTTCAAGCTCGAAATCTGTTAAATGTGTAACTGTGCAGAGAAAGTTTCAAATAAATCGTGTAGAATATTTTATTTACAGAGGGCTTATCGGGAAAGGCGTAAGTTATAAGCCGATTCCATTTCATGATTCAACGGTTTTAACCACCATCGTTTTATGCGATCGAGTATTTGTCGAATTAAAATCTCTCCTCAAAATTGTTTTGGGCTTCTCTTCCGTGATAAAAACGGAAATAAAGCGCTCACTTGTTCTAAATCTATTGGTCTGTTTTTATCGTGTTGTTGAGTATTTAACACGAGAAACCGTATGTTTGATAATTTTTTATTCTTATTTCAATCATACATTTAACTAAAGATATTTAATAGCGTAAGCCTATATAATATATTACAATTTTGCGATTGATTTCGAAACATCTGTGTCTTATTTCAGTGTTTGTTTTCAATGAAATATTTTCCCAGTACTTTATTGATGTAAAATATGTACTGTGATGAGGCATACCAGCTTATGATGCTCTACTACGATTTCAACAGGCTCATAGACATTCATCATGAATCTCTAGTTAATTGAAAGCTTGAACGTTAACTAGCAGAATGTATAGTGTGGGAGAAGCCCTACGATTGGTCATTAGCTGTTGACCAATGCAGGTTGAGCTCTACTGTCATTGGTCGAGACTGGACACGCCCAAGTATTCCAATTATGTTCATGAGAACCGTTCAACAACAAATGAAGAGAAACTAACAAAATCAAATTGATAATATGAGAAAGAATGAAATTTTTTTAAATTGTATTTTCCTCCATTCTTTCTCATATTATGAATTTGGCTTTGTCAGTTACTAAATTTGCTTTACGGCTCTCATGATCATAATTGGAATACTTGGGCGTGTCAAGTCTCACCACTGACTCAAGGCTCAACCTTCATTGGTCAACAACAAATTATCAAACTTAGGGCTTCTCCCCATATTATCCAATATTTTTCAGCTCGATGTTTAAGCTTTCAGTTTACTACTTAGATTGATAATGGTGTAACAAACAAATCTAGTATCTCAAGCTGTTTTTATAAATTAGTGGTTTTGATATCAAGTTGTTTTCATTTTATGATAGTCTTATGTTTTGACTTTAACAGACTCTTTTTGAAATAATATATCCAACTACAGTAGTTTTGTAGAACCACCGCTTTGTTCAAATTTTCCGCTACCTTATTTATTAATCAATCTATAGTGAGGTCCACGTTATAACGGCAGTATTTGATCATCATTGTTGTTGCTATCCTTGGCCATCATTCGACAAAGCAGAGAGCGCTATCTTCTAGCTCCGCAACGTTGTCAGATCTTTTTTAATTGAAATAATTAAAAAATATTTCATCTCAATTATGAAAATTTATTATTCAATCATTCACAAATATTTTTTTCTTGGCTAATAAAATATCATTGATAATTTTAAACAAGATATGAATAATTAACAAAATATTCAATCTCAATAATGAAAATTTATTATTTAATCATTGACAAATATTTTTTTCTTGGCGAATAAAATATCATTCATCATTTTAAACAAGAATGAACAGTCAATATTACATATATACCGGTATCGCTATCCTCTATAGAAGACAGTGGCAAGGCAGAGAACCGCCAAAGTTATTCTCGTATCTTTGTCCACTGCCATTATAACGTGCTCCTCACCATAGTAGCAGGTGTTTGAAATTATAGTATCCCAAGTTTCAAAGTTCATTCATTATGTGTTCATTCATGCATAGTTTTATTGTATGATTTGGTGAATGTGGCACACATATTAAGTCTCATATTGACCTATCACAACAGAGAACTGTTGGAATAAGTTGAACCTTACTTGGATGTCGAGCTATCAACTTGGCCCCGCAAAGTTTCAAAACAAACTTTCACTTCTCTTGAGGGATGGGGAAGTTGCACGATGGAATATTTCAAGGGGAATGATTCCCATTAGAGGCGAATAACAAAGAGAATCCTCAACTTTCATTGTATTCCTTTTGTGCTTCTACTTTATCGATGTTTTCTACTCGTTCATTGAAAGGTGTTGAATGAAGTTTATAAATTATTTCTGTTTAAATTTGTACTCTACTACGATGTAGAGAAGATTCTCGTACAGCTTTAGGTCAACGTACTTTAATACGCCAGGCATTAGGTCGATCAATTCTAAGTTATATTCAAGTAAATGCTAGGATTCGAGTCAGATGTATGGTCTTATTCGTATATGTAGAACTTATGGCTAGTTGCTAGCCACTAGATTCTAGTTCTTATTCAATCCATCCATTGTCTTGGAATTTCACCTCTGAAGTTTAATAATTATCTATGATGGTCTCTTGATTCATTCCGAACTGCGATGTATGAACACACTATTTTGATGTTTCAAACACCTACATGCAGTCAATTATTTATGTAAACAAACAATATTGTTCACTCACTCACTGGAGTACTTTCGGGCGGCAAGCGCACAATGAAAATATCGAAATAGTGTAATAATTAATTTTAAATTAATAATTAATCAATTCAAATAAATAACTTTTCTTCTTGAAGCGTTAATAAAAATGGTTGTAAAATATTGAAAATTACGAGTAAATGATACTTTTTCACAATAATTTATTTTGAAAATTGATGTGGGAAAACTTCAGACAATGATAGATCGATATCTTACTATTGATCACTATCTCACTATATATATCACAATATCTCACTATATTGATCGGTCACTCACTGTCACATTCGCCGATTTCATTTGACATTGTGTTCAAGCTTCGGAAATATGTACTAGCTAGCCCCTTTGTATGTATATGGAGAGTCCGAATCAGTCTTCTCTATCCTGTTATCTACAATGTTGATTTTCACAAATTTAGTATTTCATTTGATAAACATTAACTTGGAAATACGATTTCAATGATAAAAATCTTGATAAGTTGAGAATACTTATGGCGCTCATATCTCTCAAACTGATAAACGGAAAAAATGATTCCTCCATGAATTTATTCTAATTTGATAACTTAATCGTATCCAATATAGTGTACACAACCATCTCATAATTTCAACTTAAGGTGCTCATATTTCACGAGCTGATTAACGAAAAAATTGATTCCTTCATGAATTTATTCCAGTTGATAAATATGTACACAGCCATATCTAAAGATCGAAGTGTGCATAACGTTTAATCTAGTATCAAAGTGTTGAGTTTCGTTTGAACTGTTATCGAGCCTTGATACGGATTTATCCTAGAACCACTCTTTTGTGATAATTCTGAATCTCACATTTCCATTTATATCTTTAAATAGTGATTAATTTGCATTATTGGATATAGAATTAATAAGAAACTGTATCTCCGCCACGCAGTTTGCGAGTAACGAGATAATAAGTTATTAATAACATGAAAACACAACATTTTGTGAATTTCTACATAAATATAGTTTTATTTGCATAAAAGTTGAGTTTCGATTGTGTGACATCAGCATTTGTACAACTGATGACAATCATGGAAGATGAAAGAAACATTCTATAGCATCTCTGACAATAGTATTGAATAAAATATAGTCCCAATAAAATAATTATCAATTTTTTCTTAGGAGGGAGTAATAGGCTCATGTAATTGAATCTTCTAATCTTACTAGAATAGTATTAAGAATAGGAATTTCTTTATGGTTAGACCATAGAAAAAAGATACCATATGCTATATTCTCTCTATAGTTAAACGGAGTAATCTCTTCGAAAAAGATAACATATGTTATCTTCTCTCTATGATTAAACTAAGTAATTCCTTTAGGAGGTCATTTTAAACTAATTTCAAATCTAGGTTCGAGTCAAGTTATTACTTTTCAACTGTCTGTTATTTTAGTATCATATTTTTTATTTGAATTTCGTTGTTCTTCCTATAAGTCTATTGAAGTACTTCTTTATTCTCAAATATTTGACTTCAATCTCATATAGATAGATAGCGATGAATATAAAAGTGCTTTATTGACATCAAATAAATTAAAAGAAATACACTATAAGGCTTGATCTGTGATCTTAAGCCGGAATCTCATGTATTGGTACAATAATTTTCAAGGAGCATCCATTAATTTTAAAGGAGCAATGTAATAGTGGAACTTTTTAGTAATTAGTGTTATTAAAATAGAAGGCGAATCCATTAAAGTAATAATCTATATCTCTAGTTAATCCTCAATCAGAAAGTGGTTTGTAGGAGTCTAACAATAGGATGTGAATGATTTTTTCTGTGTTGTAAAAATTAGATAAATCTCAAACATTGTCACTTAGTAGTACTGTATTTGAGTAGAGAAAAAAAATACTAATATTGTCGCAAAGTAGTACAGTAATTGAGTATTTGGACTGAGTAGTGTCGTTATGGAGATGATCTGTTGTAAGAGGGACTAGTCACGCCTTAGACGTGTCAATGATAGACGATTTGATCTATTCATGGTGTGGTGCTGTGGACAGAAAAAATGTTGGACTAGCTTGCAAAAGAAACTGTTTTGTTCTGGTACGAAATTATTTCTATTCTATTTGTGGTGAAGTTTGTTGGCTGTAGTGTGTAGTGTGTTGTGGTGGCAGAGGGGCAGAGCTTGGTGCTTGGTGCTTGGGTCGGCCGGCGCTCGGCTGCTGCCCTGGAGGGGTGAGAGGGGGCTAGCCAGTGTTGCCAAGTTCTTCTTTCTCGCTGGAAATGCCGGTATTTTTAGTGGGGAAAAATGTCGAAAAAACCTCTTTTACTACTGGACAACCGGTTTTCTTACGTTATCTACTTTGAGGATGCTTTTATCGTATGTGTCATCATGTGTCCCGTGAGCCATGGACAGGTCGTAATGTGTTTGACAGAGAAAAACAACAGTGATGTGTTGTGAAAGAGTGAGAGAGAGAGTCACAAAGAGCGCTGCCGACGACCGACGTTTCTTTTCGTATTGATCGGCACGCTCAGCTCTTCCCCTCCCCCTCACCCCTCTACCCATCAACCCCCCCTGACACCCTCTCACTCCCACTTGCTCCTTTTGTGTTTTTGCCGAGTACGAAAAAATGCACACTTTCTGGAAACAGTGTGCAACTGCACCCTGTGCCCTGTAAAGCCCCTCCCCCCTCCCCTGTGTGCCCTCATTTGTTCTTTCCCAGATCTCCCTGGAATCTTGAGCTCACATCCAGGCTGACTATTGTAGTAGAAACTAGAAGAAATCTAGAGAAAATATACAGCAACTTTTCATGAACCTCAGTTTTGGAGAACCTCCAAAATGGCCAACCCATATAGAAATATTGTGTCTCCTTTAAATACAGTAACGTTTTTGTACATTTATCATTAAAATATATCTTCAATTTGATTGAGGTGAAAAATTGATTGTCGTTGCGATAAATAAGCAGCAATGAACATGAAAAAAAGATTCTGTATTTAAAACGAAACACACTATTTTGCGATTATTATTTTTGAAATTATCCTGGAAATCTGGAATAACAAACTTGAATACAATCCATATACAACAACAAAATTAAATAAATTAATGAACTTGAATCAGTTTGATTTAAACAACCCCACTTTCAGTGAAGCTTTTCAGTTAATGAAACTAAATCATATGGATGATTGTCATATGAACATAAACTATCCATCAGTTCTATGTTGTTTACATTTGCAAATGGTTCTTGAAGAGTTGAAATTAGTTGTATTATAATGAAATAAAGGGTTATTGATAAATGTTTTGTGTTTTAATAATTAGCACCATTAAAAAGAAGAGAAAATCCTGAATACAAGATACAATAAAAATTAGAGAACCCCTGACTTCGAAAAACAAGATGCGGTGCCTTCTAAAACTACTATCTTGAAGTACAACAATTATCCCTGAAGTTTTATCGTTCCAACTGCAAAAAGTAATGAAGATACATTACCTTTTAAAACTACTATCTTGGAGATACTATATTGAGGTATAACAATTTATCCCTAAAGTTTTATCGTTCCATCTGCAAAAAGTAATGAAGATACATTACCTTCTAGAACTATTCAAATCAATTCTTCTATTCAATTTATTTCACCAAAACACAAAAACAGTACAAAGATGTGACAATCAGAAAAAAATTATTATTCTAAATATCTATATCATCTATCTATCTGTAAAATACGGCTGGAGGTGAAGAACTACTGGCAATAAGTGAAACACTTGTTCGCCAGTAGGAGTAGAGACTTAACTGTTTCTTAATCTTGAGCTAATAATTTAAAATGAAATCTTTTTATTCAAACAATGGTAAGTATATTTACAATAAATGCTATTAATTTTGAAATAATCCTGACAATAATGAATAGTTTTGAAAGCTGAAAAAATTTTGAACTCATAAAATATTAAGATGGAAGTAATAGTTGTGAAGTATCCAGTTTTTAATATTTATTGGTACAAACTTAATAGGTACACCGATGAGCTCGTTCGGGATGCAGTTTACAATCTTTGGAGCGATGTAAACCAGCTGCTTACGAATAACCGTTAAATTCGAATCATAAGTAACAAATCTATGTAGATTGTATCTTGTTCTATGAGTTACATTGATTCTTGAAAATGAACTTCTATGTTTATTGAAATATTTAAATATGCTAAGCACATAGAGTTGACGGATTGACATGACTCTCAATTCACTAAATGCAATTTTTGAAGGGAACAATATGGGTTTATTTATTATGGGTTTTATGATCATTTTTTTGTATAATGAATAGTGGTAACAAAAGAGTGTCATAAGTACCTCCCCAAACCGCCAAGCCATAATTTAACAGAGATTGTACAATTGCAAAATAGAGCATTCTCAACTTTGATAAATCAAGTATCGACCTCAACTTATAAAAATTATAGGAGACAAACCTCAGTTTATGGCATAGGTATTCAATATGCCTTCTCCACTTGAATCCCTCCTCGATTATCAAGCCCAAATATTTTATTTGACTAGTCCTTTCAATCTCAGGACATCTACAGGGAGCATCATCTAATAAATTACAATTAAAATGCAATTTAAGTGATTATTATCTTGAAGATACTATATTGAGGTATAACAATTACGCCCAAAGCTTAATCGTTCCAACTGCAAAAAGTAATGAATAAACAAAATGGATCGATTGAATAAAAGCTATGGCAATTGCTATTCGAGTCAGCTGTAAAATCTTATAACGTGACAGACCTACAGTGATGTTCACGTTGTATCGGCAGTATTCGATCGACATTGGTGTTGTTTTCTTTTCTACCATTCTACTAATGGTATTATTCGTACTCATTCAGCCGGACTGAGAGGGAATAGTCCAGTATTATAACTCATGCGAATTTAATTTCTATTGTTCACTCCCACCGTTGTGTGCGAGTCCAGCTTTGTTCGTATTCATCAAAACAGCCTGTAAATGACAGTCCAATAAAACTCAAACAATTACATTTTGTGAAAGAGAAATCACCCTTGATGAGAAATGTAACCACTCATTATTTAAAAACCGATAATTAAGTTATTAAACTGTAGAGGAATTTCCTCTTGGATTCATTCAAAGTAGGTACTTGAATAATACATTCTTCACTGCAAAAATTGTCCTAAATATCCATAACGACCAATTATTGTGACTGTAATTGGTATTTGAGGAAGTTTGCTTCATATAAAAGATTTATGGAGTAACTTGGTAATTACTGTTATTAATAAAAGAGAAGAAGAATCCAATCTTATCTAGTTAATCCTTAATCAGAATGAGGTAGTAGCTGTTTTTAGAAGACTCAGGCCCGGTTTTACATGAACCTGTTAGATTCTAATCATAATTAAATGTCACCAGAACCAATCAAGAAGAAGGCTTCTCTGATTGGTTCTCGTGGCATTTAATCGGGATTGAAAGTTAACAGACTTTTCTGCAACCGGGTGTTACAATAGGATTTGATAAGAATGAGTAATTGGAGTGGAACATGACGATTAAGTAAGTAATGAAAGAAGAGTTGAAGACAAATTAGTGAATAGTTTACATCCTTCGTTTTCATCCAACCTTACATCTAGTTTTTCTAGATGTAATAGTATTTTATCATCACTATTATTTAAAAAGAATCAATTTTAAAATCATGTAAATTTAGAAATTAATTTCATGACCTATCATGACGTCGGGAAAGTTACGTAGAAGTTTAGTAATTCAGAATTTTCCAACCTCTAATCTTTCCTGAAAAAAACCTAGACTACTTTTGAAAAACCAGTTGATATGAGAAGGGGAAGTTTTCTTTGGATTTTCCATTCTCAACCAATTTTAGACAACAAATTAAATCTGGAATATCCACAATTTTTATTATACTTTTTTAGTGTTCAATATAATACAACACAGCAGAGCTATTATGGTATTATTTACTACCGAGATATGACTCATTTACAGATTAGACATAGTTTTTCTATCATGCATTAACGTGAAAATAATGTAGTTGAAGACTGTTGAGATAATTTTGCTCAATAAACCATACCATCACAACATACCCCAGTACCATATAAATCAGTGAGTTTCTGTGTGAAACTCATCTGGAGCACTAGTAATTCTATGGTGTTATTGACTTGAAATATTATAATTAAATATTATAACATTGCCTTTTGCAAGTTATTTTCAGAGTTCTGAAGAATAACACCAAGATATAATTCAAACTACCACCTGTCATGCATGTGAGGTTTCACAATAATTTCTAGTAAAGTCAATTAAACTATGCAGTTCTTTTAAATATCTCAATAACCATTGAATATATGAACTTGGAACCGGTTGCATTGGACTCCAAAAATGATAACTTCAAATCGAATCACTTTTATTTTGACATCATCATAAATGACACTTTACATTATATAAAATTTTGTAGATAATAAACTTATCCAACTAGGATTTAACAAAACAAAATGAATTTTGTTACCATCATACAAAATTATGAATAACTATAATAAATAAACAAAACAAAAATACTACTTGCTAAATTATAAAAAAATTGTTTGCAAGTAGGAGTCTATTGTGAAAAAAAAAAATGTTTGTTAATGCTACTACATTCTCACTCGCAGATTCAAGAATAGAAATTACATGTGTACAAGTAGCCTACTATTGTTTTACAACGAAATTAATTAATTACAATGAATAAACTCTCAATAAGTTCTGGTGAAATACCAATAAGCCATTTGAAAATCTGTTTTTCAAATGAAAAAATATTATTCGTTTTTTTAATTGAATCAGACACATTGTTGAAATGATAACTTAATCCTTAATAACTGACTATTGGCTCCTGTACTTTCAAACCGCCAGATCTTCATCGCACAAAAATCTGGTGTGGCGCACTCACACAACTTTCCTTGCCGTTATGAAAATTGATCAACTGACGCTAGTGGTCACGCGCATCTTAAGTCTACTATTCAAAGATCTAAGCCAGCTGGTGACAGGACAATAACGCAGCAGACACACGAAGTCTGATATCTCTTCATAGTGAATCATTTAATAGAATCAACAGTTGCCAATATTTTGCAATTTAATAATCTTATTTTCTCGAACTTCCAGCTTATTTTCAATTTAAGGTGAAAATGTTACTTAATTGTAGAGATTTTTATGCTCAATCTTATCCACTTAAAATTTTTCGATAAAATTGTATCTGAAGCCTGATAATTGGGAATCTAAATTCAAACTTTGCATAGATGAGGCGGAGCTCCTGGAATTTTTACAGATATGGGACTTGTGGAAGTTGATAGAGCTTATCAATGACTTTTTAGGTATAAATTTTATCGAAATCGTTGGAGCCGTTTTCGAGAAAATCGCGAAAAACCCTGTTTTTGACTACATTTTTGCCATTTTAGACGCCATCTTGAATTTCATTTGATCGAAATTGTTCGTGCCGGATCCTTATACTGTAAGGACCTTAAGTTCCAAATTTCAAGTCATTCCGTTAATTGGGAGATGAGATATCGTGTACACAGACGCACATACAATCATACACACACACACACACACACACACACACACCACACACACACACACACACACCACACACACACACACACACACACAACACACACACACACACACACACACACACACACACACATATATATATATATATATATATATATATATATATATATATATATATACAGACCAATACCCAAAAACCACTTTTTTGGACTCAGGGGACCTTGAAACGTATAGAAATTTGGAAATTGGGGTACCTTAATTTTTTCGGAAAGATACTTTCCTTACCTATGGTAATAGGGCAAGGAAAGTAAAATCTATTAGTAAATTATGGGATCAGATAGAGAAATCAGTCTCTCCCCATACATAAATTTCTTGGTGCTCAACCAGCTTTGAGACTGAAATCCCGTAAACCTCCATGGCTGAGCTGCAAAATGAATAATCAACAAGGCTTGACTGCATGGCAAGAGCGATGCCAACTGTTGGGAAGTGAGAATAGAGATAGGATCAACTTACCGGCCCTTCTCTCTGCCTAGGAAAACATGGGTGCGTCTCAGTAGTATAAGGACAATTATTCATAAATGGGGTCTTGCGGAGTCAGCAGATTGTGAGTGCAGTGAAATGCAAACGCTCCACCATATTACCGACGAGTGCCCACTATATAGTTTCTCAACTGGGGCTGCAGGTTTCCTTCTCCTAGTCCAGTGGCTGAGTGTCCTGCAAGTATCCATCTAAAAGATAGTTTATATGGGGGCGCGACAGTCGAGACCGACGACATTCGAGCAGACTACAGACCTACGACCGTAGAGGACTGTTTTACAGTCCTCTACGGTCGTAGGCCTCGACTGTCGGGAGTGTACGAAAATTAGAGTGGCCTCAACTGTCGCCTAACGCAGGCGACATTTGAGGCCTCTTTTTCAGGAGTCCTCTACCGTCGCTGGCCTCGAATGTCGCTGGTCTCGACTGTCGGGCCTGTACAAAAATTAGAGACTCGCTTGCAGCAGGCGACAGTTGAGGACACATCCTACTGCGATTCCAGACAAAATCTATTTTATAATGATTATAACTTCTGATTTGTTGAAAACTAAATAATGGAAACTTCCTTCATAAAAAAGCATATGAACTTTGAAGGTAGATAGTGCTTATCCTTGAAGGATTTTCAGAACGATCATCTTTGTGAAGAATTACAGCTTAATCAGTCAAGTATTTCAAGCGTGATGAGCTCACATACAAACAGACAGAAAGACAGACACCATCTCGTCTTATAGATGGATAGAAGATAGATAAATATTTAGATTTGTCAATGAAGGAGGCATAATGCAGTAGTAATGGATTCCCATTACTTGAAAATATGTTTAGGGACCATCATCCAAGTACTGGAATGTATATGACTTGCCCATCTTTGTTGACGAAACTCAATTTGAGGAGTCCTCTTTTTCAGGAGTCCTCTGCCGTCGCAGGTCTCGACTGTCGGGGTTGTACAAAAATTAGAGTGGCCTCAACTGTCGCCTAACGCAGGCGACATTTGAGGCCACTTTTTCAGGAGTCCTCTGCCGTCGCAGGTCTCGACTGTCGGGGCTGTACAAAATTAGAGTGGCCTCAACTGTCGCCTAACGCAGGCGACATTTGAGGCCACTTTTTCAGGAGTCCTCTACCGTCGCTGGCCTCGAATGTCGCAGGTCTCTACCGTCGCTGGTCTCGACTGTCGCAGGACTCTTCTGTCGTTTGCCTCGTTTGACATCGACCCGTTTATATACCTGTTTTTTAAGGCTGTGCAAAGGCTAAAAATAAACCTTCTATTGTTATTTTTCAGTTTTTCGATTTTTATACTATCAAGCTATCGAAATTAAAAAGTTTTCTCAGGAAAACATTTTTTTTTCAATCATTACTTTTTGAGATATGAACGCCTAAAGTTTAAATTCTTGTGCCAGAACATTTCAAGTTCGGTGAAAGATAAAACCATGAGATTTTAAGGATAGATTCTTCATGGTATTGTTGATCTAATAAGACAAAAATTTTCTAAAAATATCATTTTCTGAAAAAGTTATTCAATTTACTAAAAATAACTTCTAGTTGAGTTTTTTTCGGTCATTTCTGGTAAATTGAATAACCTTCTCAAAAATTGATATTCTCAGAAAATTTTTGTTTTATTAGATCAACAATACCATGAAGAATCTATCCTTAAAATCTCATGGTTTTATTTTTCACCGAACTTGAAATGTTCTGGCACAAAAATTTAAACTTCAGGCGCTCATATCTCAAAAAGTAATGATCGAAACAAATGTTTTCCTGAAATTTTTTTTAATGTTGATAGCTTGATAGTATACAAATCGAAAAACTTTGAAAAATATCACCAGTAGAAAGTTTATTTCTAGCCTTTGCACAGCCTTGATGTAACTTTATTCTTATAAATTTTTGACAAAGCTATTCAATTGGCAAGCATTATAATTTTAATCCTAATTTTTCTCACATCACTAATGACGACTCTTTTCTAGTGAGGATAGTACTAGGTTTTTCCCCGAATATATTATTCATATATTTATTGAATATTGGTGTCACCAATCAAATGTTGAGATGGATTTGTTCAATAGAGCTCTGCGTGAGTCTGGAGAAGATATGAGTAATTCTATGGCATTATGCACTTCCGAGATCAATCAATATGAAAATAATGTTCTTGAGAGATAATGAGATAAATTTGCACAATAATACTCCGCGTGATACTAGATTCGCACAATAATACTCCGCGTGATACTTTCCTGTAGCAGTATAATATATTTTTGAGTATTATGGAGATATGGACTTTCGAGATCAATCACTGTGAAAATAATGTAGTTGAAGGCTAATGAGATAGATTTGTTCTACAAAACTCTGTGGGATACTTGTTTAGAGCAGTAAACTCCAGAAAATAATAATAGTTAAGGGTAATGAGATAGATTTGTTCTACAAAACTCAGTGTGATACTTGTCTGGAATATTTTTTTCGCCCCACTTGGATGTAATGAGCTGGCTTACGTGCGTCATATGGGGGCCGAAAGTGATTGTTTTCTGACCAGGCCGGTAAAATTTTTACGGCCCTAGGGCTGTAAAATAACCTTGAAGTCAGCTGATTCAGATTTGATGTGAACGTGTTTACAAAATAGTTTATGAAACGGAATCAGTTTATGCTTCTAGAATTGAATGAAGTTTTTGCAATAAGATACTATAATTTTATTTGGATGAATGGAATACAAATGAGATATTATAAACTATTCAAATTCAATTTTCAGAGTATAATAGAATCTAACCTCAAACCTCCTAGTTACAGCGTTCATCACGGAACATGGTGGATAAACGGAATCATTTTATGCTTCTAGAATTTAATAAAGTATTCTGCAATAATATACTATCATTTTATTTGGATGAATAAAATACAGATAAGATATATATTATAAACTATTCAAATAATTCGATTTTCAGAGTAGGATAGAACTTCTAACCTAAACTTCCGCAGTCGACGACAACAAGCATTGTTGATGTTGACATTCAGATTGGCCAATTTTCAAGTGTGCTAAAACAGCTGATTAAAAAACTTTTCATTATTTGTATTTTATTATTCAAGAATCAAAACATTTATAACAATATCATCATATTGTCATTTGAAAGAATGAAAAAGTATAAACTCAACGTCCCACATTAAAACATAATTAAATATAATCTTTTAGATTATTTAGACAAATCAGAATAAAAAAAAATACGTGGACAATCTCCTGATATACAGATTACCTCAGATTTGCTAGAGCTATTACCTTCCAGTTTTGCTTTCAAAAGTGCTAATAAACAATTCTTCTCATAAATATATATATTGTTTTATTTTTCTGTGTGGCGAAAAATAGCGTTCGCACCACGGGCAAAAATGTGTTTCCGGCTCTTAATCTTTTCTAGTCCTCGGCCTACGGCCTCGGACTTAAAAACCGATTTCGAGCCAGAAAAGTCTCATTTTCGGCCCTAGGTGCGAAATATACTATATAACTATTATGGACTTGCGAGATTGACCAATGATGTTGTTATTAATTTATTGATTGTTATCAATGATAGAGGGATGCAGTTAGTTGGAGGTTAATAATAGATTTGTGTTTATGGACAGGCGAGATCTATACATGATGTGTAGTGTAATTTGTTATTCAAGTAATATCATAGAGAAAGATAGCATAAGAAGATATCTCAGTCGGATATAAGTCATTTATGTTCCAAGCTGATTACTGTCGACTGCTGTCTAGTACAATGGTCGCCAAACTTATGAGCCTGTGAGCTAGAATAGCATTTATAAATCTTCTAGTGAGCTACTAAGGAATATTAGACTAAAGAAAGTACGGTATGCAAAATGAAATTTTCACATTTTTATTGCCTATAAAGATATATTTCTAGTGTTGAAATCTACTTATCTCATAGAAAAAAGTTCTTTTTGATCATCAAGTATTTTCTTGATGTTTGGAGTGTACGTTGTAGCCGCCATTCTGATGCAGTTGTCCAAATGTTCATCAGTCAGTCTGTTCCTATATTGATTTTTAGCATTGATTTATATTGAACATAGCTTTCAACCTCAATGCAACTTGAATAATATTTGGATATTTTTCTTTGGGGACTTGAGGCCAAATATTTCCAGTTCTAGAAAGTGATCTGAGGGACAGATCATTTTGAAAATTCACAAATTCCATTTCAACTGAAGCTTGATCTCCACCAAAATGTTTTACAACACAAGCTATAAAATCTTCTGCATCGATCTCTACAAAAGGAGAGTTGATGAATTGTACTAATTCGATATTCTTTTAAAATCTTGAAATCGTTGATCAAACTGTTGTCTCAAGTCTGAAAGAATTGTAGCGTATTCTTTGTTATTGCTGCGGTGCTGTGGAGGATTTTTCTCGTAATTGATTTTCTTCAGACTGGAAAAGTATTTATATTTAAACTAGACAAGATTCTTTTCCCACATCTCGAGCTTATTGGAAAACGATGTTACAGTTGAAATCATTCCACCGATGTCCTTATCTTTCCCTTGAAGCTGCAAATTTAAATCATCCAACTTCTCAGTTATATATGAGAAATGCAAAATTTTGTAGACATGTTTCTCAATGCATGGTTGCCAACCCAAGCATTTCTGTGAGCTACTAAAAACTACCCCACGAGCTACCGGTAGCTCGCGATCGACTGTTTGGCGACCACTGGTCTAGTATTACTGTTTTGTTGGGGTGAGAGTGTAGGGACGGCACAGTGTGAGAGACTACCAGCATCACGGAAAAGAACTACTATAGTGAGGTCCACGTTATAATGGCAGTGAAGAAAGATAGGAGAAAAACGTTGCCAAGTCTCTCCATTTTGCCACTGACTGTACACAGCTGTTACTCAATTCATCCCATTAAATTTAATCTAATAATAATTATCATTTCCTTGATAAAATAATAAATTTAATGTCAAATTGATCAAGAAAATATATTTTTTCATAATTTGATTCAAAAATTTGCTTTCATGACTGAGATCAGATTTTTATTTTTATACAAACCTGAAATGGCGGCTAATTTAAAAAGCTGTGAATTTCAAAACAACAGAAATTGAGTTATTTGGTAGGTATTTATTCCGATTTCCTTTAAAAATAATAGAAAAATAGAAATCCTATTTAAAAATGAGCAATTTGAATGGATTAATTCTGAAATAACTTTTCACTATTATTTATACCGGTACGAGTAGGTCTAACCTATACGTGTAGGCTAACTGAAGCATGGATGAAGTCTAGGATGGTTAGTTATCACCTTTTATAATGTCATTTCAGTTATTTTTATTTGTGTTTCTCATAGGGTAATGTCTAGAAATTATTCCATTCTCTCCAAAATACTTTTTAAATCAATTATACGACTTGTGTACTCAAGTATTTTGATAGAATGAAGAAAAAAAATGGCGGCTGAGAATATGGTTTGTTCAGTTTTGTACAGTCACTGTCAATTGTAAATATAAAATATTCTGGCAAATAGATAACATTGCAAAGCGAGAGAGAGATAGTGCTATCAGTTTTGTTGTATGATAGAAAAGGACAGAAACAGTATTGTCAATCGTACACTGCCATTATAATGTGGACCTCACTATAGGACCATCGGCTGAGTTAACAGTGAAATTTGGAACATAAACGCCCTATACCATGGCATATAATCTTGAGCTATCTTTTCTCTTATGTCCTCGCTCAGTTATCTTGAACGTATCTTCTACAAAGTGAGCCACATCTTTTCTTTATGGTAATACTCACAAGTCATTCATTCCAATGGTTAACCTATTACAGGCCATTATTTGTAAATATCATCTCAAATATTCATGTTGTATTCACATGGTCATCATAAACTATTATCCAAGATTGATTGATTTATTGATTGATTGAGTACTTTATTTATGTAGATTACAATATATACTGTCTTATACACTTATATACAATAGCTTACAATACAGCAAAATTATAGATGAATTTACATGATATAGACTAAGAAAATAATTATTGAACTGTATATGATATGAAAAATAAATATGTAATATAATAACTATAGATAATAATTATATTGTTATGCATCTACATAAATTGGCGGAGCTTTGGACATATCAATGTCCATTCTTCGGAAAGAATATTAAAAATATCCTCCCCACTAACTCTCTACCAAAAGACAGAGACATAAGACAGAGAATAAGACAGAGAATAATTTATAATAAATAATTTATAATAATAAAATAATTTATAATAAATTATTCTCAAGACAGAGAATAATTTAATCGTATCCCATAGTTCACAGGAGTATTGGCTCCTTATGCCTGGTTTCTAAGGGCCAGCTCGGTTTAAACTGTGTCTATCCCATCAATGGTTTAAACTCCAGTTTAAACCGTAGATCCGTATGCTCATTCAATCTTATGCTGTATTTTCTCTATGGTTTAAACTTTAGTTTAAACCGTATATCTGTATGCCTATTCAATCTCATGCTATAATTTTTCTATGGTAATATGTCATTGAATAAAACTTGATTTGATTTGTTGATCGTTGACCGAGCGAAGTGAGGTCTAAGATTCAAGTCGACGGTTTTGCATTTCTCTTTATGTTTATATTCATGTTCCGCATTCACGGCGAAACGTGGCAATAGATTTCAATGAAATTTGACAGATGTTCCTCTTTGAATTTCGCGTCGACGTATATATAAGGTTTTTTGAAATTTTGCATTTTAAGGATAATACAAAAGGAAAAGGAGTCTCATTCGAACGCCAATATTCAAAATCAGACTATTGAATTATTCATCATAAATCAGCTGTCGAGTTGATTATAAATTGCATGCAATGACGCATGCAATTCAATATCTCAACGTAACTTAGTGAAAAAACAGCTGTTGTGTGGACTATTAATTGCATGCAGTTAGGCATGCAATTGATAACTTGAAGTAGCATAGTATTTTCTCCCGACTTTTCTCTGCTTTCAACTCGGTAAGCTTTTGATGATAGCAGCATAGCTGTTTACATCAAATTATTAGCATTCTCGATACAACAACCCAAACAGCCATTAGTCGTTTATACACCGATATCTCGCCGACACGACAGGAAAAAAGATAATTTACTCTGATGGACAGTATTAGAGGAGACTGTGGTTTATAATTATTGCGCTAGGTCTACCGTTCACAGAACTACTAGTTATCAATGATGGTAGTTGTAGTCTAATGATAGATTTGTTTTTGTGTTGCAGGCAAAACTACTCAGACCCTCCAATGATGAAGCAAGAGGCTAACGATGATGGGTACGAGACCAGCGGTGGAGATATCGACATGCGTGATGTGAACAAAACAGTGATGATGTCGCCGCATGCACATGCCCACGCACATCTGCACGCACCTCATCACCCACACGCGCACACGCATCCACATGTGCATCCCCATCCCCATGCCCATCTCCACCCACACGATCATCGGCATCACTCACATGTCACACATCCCCATTCACATGCTCTGAATCACATGATGCCAAACCCGACCCTCGACACGCCGCAGTTCAACGACGACCCGTACAGCTTTGTCGATGAGGATCACATGCAGATGAACACCGTGCAGTGTCCGCCCCTCGTCATGCCCCATGTGCCCAAGAAGCGTGGTCGTAAGAAAAAAATCAAACTCGACGATCAACAACAAATGCCTGGGTAAGCTTTGTCCTATAGAACCTTTATTATTAGGCCTACCTTTATTAACTTCCGCTTCGGCTATGACCAGGATCCTGGATGGGCAGTATATGACACTACATCTGGGTAGTGTCACATCTGGATAGTGATGGGTAGTGTCAAAACTAAACGTTAGTTTTAGTAATGTTTTGTTTTGGATTTTTGTATCTGAGTCTTATTGTTATTCTAAGGAAGCATATTTGGGTTATTACCTGTGTTTTCCGTTGTAATATTGTAAATAAACAAGTTATTATTGGTAAAATTTGTGGATTAAAAATAATTGATATTGTGGAATCTCTTCAGAATTGAAAAAAAATTATTGATATTGTGGAATCACTTCAGAATTGAAAAAACATTGATATTGTGGAATCTCTTCAGAATTGAAAAAACATTGATATTGTGGAATCTCTTCAGAATTGAAAAAAATGATTGATATTGTGGAATCTCTTCAGAATTGAAAAAAATTATTGATATTGTAGAATCTCTTCAGAATTGAAAAAAAATATTGATATTGTGGAATCTCTTCAGAATTGAAAAAAATCATTGATATTGTGGAATCTCTTCAGAATTGAAAAACACAGTATTATCTTTGTCACATTTGTCACTTCCACATTTATTAGACTTGTACATAGGACTGCAGTTTCGTGTTGAAACCAACACATCTTCAGCTGTGTGAAACCAACACTACAGCTGAATATGTGTTGGTTTCAACAAGTCTATGTACAAGTCTAATAAATGTGGATGTGACAGAAATAGAACTGTTTTTTTTTTAATTAAATAACAGTATGTTAAGGAAGCATATTTGGGTTTTACACATCCTCCTCAAAACAAAACAACAGGTTATTTTCGTTGTGATATTGTAAATAAATAAGTTAATATCGGATGGTAGTGTTTCGGATGTACACGTTAAGTCGTTGGTCCCGGTTGCCTTGAAACAGTCGTTAGGTCATGTCAAAGGCCCTGAAATTGATCAGCTGCGACCTGAAAACTGTTAAGGAAGCATATTTGGGTTATTACCTGTTGTTTTCATTGAGAAATTGTAATAAGAGATAAGTTAATAACGGATGGTAGTGTTTCGGATGTACACGTCAAGTCGTTGGTCCCGGTTGCCTTGAAACAGTCGTTAGGTCATGTCAAAGGCCCTGAAATTGATCAGTTGCGACCTGAAAACTCTGGCACCAGACCTGTGCCAGCCAGGTTACTCGATATTATTATTAATGTCATATCAATAACTCGAATCATCGAGGTAGTAGAGAGGATTGTGGGAGTGACTGAGAACTACAAGTTTCAATTTGTCTAGTGTATGAACATAACAAAAATAGGTTCTGTTTAGATTTTAAAAGTAAAAGAAAAGGACAGGGAGGTTAGGTTTTGATTTTTAAATTGCAATATATTAATATTATTTGAAATGTGTTTATAATTTTATTATAATAAACACTAATAAAGAAAATATGAAATACTCTCACTTTTGAGATATCGCACTTACGAATGACACCCTGTCATATCACGTCCTCAAATAAACTTCCTAGGAAATGATCGAATTGTTTCTTGAGGTAGAAGCCTCTGATTTGGTCAACAACTCGAGGTCTATAACCTTTGGATAGATTTGAGGTGATACATTGTCTGTGGAAAGCCTTATATTTGAGGATGCACATATTTCAACCTTTGATTAGTGCTTTTTTAATAGGAAATCCAAGTTCGTAAAGGTTTCAAATTTATTTTATTATTCATTTAGTTGGAAATGTATGAAACCAATATGTAATAACGAACTTGATGAACATCCATGGAAACTGAAACGCAATTCCTGGCCCATGGAGTTCATCTTGCTTCAATTAGATAAATTCCACTTAATTGATATTATTTTACTTTTTAAAACAGATTTAATAAGGCGTACACACAGCGATGTTTCTGACTAGAGATAGTTTTAAGGTAGATTTATTCTTGAAGTTTTATCTTCAAATTAATTTCTGTAAAATAATCTGAAAATGATTTTTGTATTGGACAGCCTCTAACTTTGAAAAGTACAGTACCGGTACTGAATATTCACAATTTGAAAAATTACAAACAATTATGCTTAGGAGCTATTCACCTGAATGATTTTAGTTGAAACATTGTGTGAATCAACTTATAATAGTTATTAGATTTTTTAAATGTTTTGGAATATAATATTAAGATTTTTTAGATACATAATAATAATATCGAGTAACCTGGCTGCCTCAGGCCTGGTGTCAGAGCTTTCAGGGCCTCTGACATGACCTAACCACTGTTTTAGGCAGCGAGGACCGACGAAATTTAACGTGTCCATCCGGGCCACTGGAGTGGCCCGTGAAAAATATCTCGCCCGGACCGGGATTTGAACCCGGGCCTCTGAACTTTAGCATCTAATCCACTCGACCACGGCCACTCCTAAGAACATTATCATGTGTTATGAGAGAATCACTTACCAGATCGAATCAGAAATCTTCAATTTATTGTTATTCTAAAGCAAAACAGCAATTGTTATAAATTTTATAACAATTTTGAGCTAGATGAATAATAAAAATTATTCGTTAACATCGAATACGCCCTGTAGTGTATAAGCAAGCTGCATACATTGGTAGCGTTCACTAGCATCCACTAGTTACTACGGGAAAACAAAATTAGATCATCTACATTTCCAATTCCGCGTTCCCATAATATCATGTACATTTCCAATTCCGCGTTCCCCAAGTAGCTTCTGATGTACCTGTGTGCAGCCTGTTTACTAAGTGTATTTTCTATTCTAATACAGTATATCTGTTCAAAAACATTCGTCGTTCTTCGAGTAGGAGTACCAAAATTCCAGACTATATCTCTGCTTTCTTCTGTATCTATTTATTTTCGTTTGTTACTACTGAACTCTTCCGAGTTCTAGGTCTGATAGTTTCAAATAGGTGTTTACATTTCCTGATAGTTGGTCTGATAGTTTCAAGTAGGTCTTTTTTCTTTAGGGATACTTCGAATATAAATAAAAATATAAATCTTAGTAGCCTTTTAAATTATTTTGACAGTGTGTGTGTGTTATTTTATTTTTTCAAGTCACTTTAAATGTCATTAATGTCCGAAACATGTGACAAAATAATATAAAAGGGTACTGAGATTCATATTTTTATTTATATTCAAAGTAGGTGTTTACATTTCCTGTAATGCTCTTAATTCTATCAAAATTATCAATTTTATAAAACATGAAAAAAGGCACAAGATAACTTTCATTTCATTTCAACTTGTAACATATTTTTTCAGTGGCTTTTATTTTGTTAATGATATTATAGACGATTGAATAATTGTTATCAACGATTGGATAGTTAATACTAATGCATTTTACAGAATGGGGTACCCTGAGAGTCCTCTAGCTTTGAAACCTCAAAGCGCCGTCAAGGTTTTCAAGGAGCGTAAAAAGCACGACCGCTTCAATGGGATGCCGGAAGAAGAAGTTTCAAAGCGGACCTTGCCCGATCATCTTACCCAGAATCTGGATATTGTCATTGTAAGAATTTTTTGTCATAGTCATTCAATCTCAGCTGTTTTCCATGCATGAAACAGCTGTTTGCAGAACAAATAAACATATGATTCTCATTACAGCATACTCTACTGTAATGAAACCATATGTTTTCTTCACAGTCGGGTATTTTCCCTATTTCCGAAATAGGAACAGCAAAACTGCTACAAAAAAACCGCCTTTTAGCGCTCCAGTTAGAGTTTTGTCAACTACAATCAAGAAATTCCTGATTCGGAATTTGCAAACTAGGTTATGTTTATAGAATGCATGTAGTAACTTCAGCACAAGCAGGTAATGTTTTCTATTTATCAATTATTCTTCTTGAGATTATTATGACAAAAATAATGTACATTACTTGGACGTGAATGTCTTTGCAGTGCTCGAATGAAATTCTAGTCTCGGCCAACGCCTCGTCTAGAAACATCATTCTCGCCTGCAAAAGGCCCCTTCCCGTCCTTGTGACGTAAGATACTATTACTTCACTTCAATCAAGACTTATCTTTCTGTATCACTGACTATGGGTTAAAGAAACGAGACGGGGCCGCTGAAAACAATGGATGAACAGGTAGAAGTTCTAGTGACCATTCATTGGTCGCCTATTGTTATTGAATTTCCACATTTTCGTGGTTTCCACTCCGAGGAATATATCGGTGGACCAGTCTGGTTACTTAAAGGCACTTTCACCTGTAGACCAGTGGTAGCATACAGTGATTGGATAAACACACATTACTGTCGATGATGAGTACACATTTAGTCAAACGTACGTGGTCTGTAAAGCCCACATCGATTTTTGGACGTACATTTTTGTTTGCCTTATAAATTATACGAGATTGAATGGAACTTGACAAACACATCATATGTTTGCCAAGTTATGTTCAATCTAATAGAATTTAAAAGAATTGTATGTACAAAATTTGTAAAAATTGTAAGTTCAATAAGTATTGAATTGTATGTAACTCAAGTTAGTCTGTGAGCAAGCTTGTGGTACAGCTTGTGAGCAAGTTGAGTTTCATCAAATGAACCCATTGGGAATAATACAATTACAAGTAATGGATCACTGATTTGGATTCAATAATTGCAGAAAATAAAGTAACAGATGTAAGGTGGAAAGTAATAGATAAGCTGGTGCCACCAGCTAGAATTGCCTCCAAGAAACCACACGGGGTCACTAATGAGGGTAATGAAGCGGAATCAGAGGACAATAAAGTATGCTAGTCGAGAGTTAGAGGATGAACGTTTTTGGAACAATAGCCCAGTGTACAGGTAGCGCGGCCCCGCCTCGTTTCTTTTACGTTTACTTACACGTTTCTCGTGTCTGTTGAAATTTGCCAGTGAATATGTGACTTTTGACTTGACTTTTATGAGACTGGCCCCTGCAGAGTATGGAACCCTTGTTTGTTTGTGCAGTTTTCACACACAACTGTTTCATGTAACATTGAACAGTGCAATGCGCACAATAACTGTTGCAAACTGAGACAGACTGGCACCCTGTTCGTAGTAACATTGCTCCACCACATCTTGGATGACGAGAGTCAGCCGGCAGGGAAATGTATGAAATATGCAAGCTACCTCACCTCCCAATTCATGATGATTTGCGACTGGACTGAGGCTCAAATCCAGAAAACCTTTCTGGCAGATCACCCCAAGTCAGAAAACCTTCAATCAGTTCAACAATAGACTGAGTCATGGTAATCTGTTTCAGTGAGAAATAAGGATTTTGTAGATAATCCAACAAGGAGGTTCATTTTTTCAAAGTGGGGCAGAGCCGATTGACGAGTTTAGAAATGTTATAAGTAATGAACCGTTCAACATGGAAAATAATTCTTTAATGGGTTCAATTGAGTTTGAAATGTAGTTTGTATTGTAAATTTTTGAAAATTTTATCAGGTAAATGGCGGTCATCAGCAGCAATACACTGATGTAGCGTATTTTTAAGTTTTGAAACGCATTCTGGCACTCTGCGATTGGTAAGTCTCTTTTGTGACTCGCTCCTTTACTTCTTCCAAGGCGTGTGGGCGATCTTTGAACACTTCATTTTTGAGGTAACCCTATAGAAAAAGATCGCATATGCTTAAATCGGGTGAGCGAGCTGGCCATAGTTCTTTGAGAATGGCAACATCACCATCAATGTCACCTCCCAGAGTTATGTGACAAATTCAAATTCAAATTTATTTCTCAAAAAGCATACACAATTATAATAATAATAATATCTAAAAATAATACAAGAAAAATACTATTAAATAATTATATAAAAATACTCCCAAAACTGCAGTATATTTTTTGTCCATCTGTGTTTAAGGAGTAGCCTACAAGGTAAAACCTGTGCGTAGAGAATGTTACAAACGTTCTGCGCCCCAAATTGGAAGAGCTTGCTGAGGAACATGACTTGGGAGAAATGGTCTCAGCAGGAAGCTATAGCCCACACAGGGCGCATTTCAATGAATGTGTTGAGACAAATGTTCCCAGGGCGGCTTATCTCACTAAGGGTGGACTTGAGGTGGCCGGCACGCTCACCCTATTTAAGCAAATTTTTCTATGGGATTACCTCAAGAATAAAGTTTTCAAAGATCGCCGAAACACCTTGGAAGAACTAAAGGAGCGAATCAGAGAAGAGATCAATTGCAGTGTGCCAAATTGCGTTTTAAAACTTCAAAAATACGCTACATCAGTGTATTGCTGTTGATGGCCGCCATTTAATTGATATCAAATCGAATCATTTATTTGCCATACAATAAATACATATTCAAAACATAATAAAAGAAAATACATAATTCTATAATCAAAAGCACAAAATAATTAAAACAAAAAATTAAGCATAAATAATACCAAAATCATAATTAGATTCTCAATGGTAATCCGGCATCACCAGCAAAAGGAATCAAGCCTTGCCCGCTGATATAGTTTTCAAAAATTAACAATAAAAACTACATTTCAAACTGAATTGAACCCATTAAAGATTTTTTCCAAGTTGAACGGTTCATTACTTATAACCCTTCCAAACTCGTCAATCGGCTCTGCCTCACTCTGTATTATCATAAGACACAGACAAGCGGGCTGTGATCGGTGCGGCCAGATCGTCAATTGTTGTCGAGTTACAGACCGCCAAACATTACCGCCTCGATTGAGTCTGCCACCAAGTGCTAGTCGAGTAACACATCATTCATTTTTGCAAGCAAAAGGCAATTTATTTATTCATTCATTTCATCCAATGACCTTCTACAAAAGGGGTATATGGATCTGTCAAATTTATAGCACAAGAAAATGTGTGCTATCCTCTTGAACCTCCAACTTGAGGTTTGTAATTCTCATTGAACTCCTCCACTGAATATGCACCAATTGACAGCAGCCCCCTTCTCAATTGAATTCTGAATTTCCTCCCTATTCTTTTAAGTGGGATGGCAACGGGTTGTACATTCGAATACCTGAGCTCCGTTCATACATGCTACTCCGGTGTGCATCCTCTCTCAAGTCATTTCTGTATCTGGTCGAGTGTCCATGAAATGTCCCACTTGTGTTGAATTCGTGAATATGTTTTTTGATGAAGCAGATTGTTTCAAAAATATATATGCTTGGGAGTGGAAGAATTTCAAGATCTCCTAAGTAGGGCCGACAACTTGTTCGCAATCTTTCAGCTTGAATCTACCAAAGAATGAGTCAAGTTCACGCAGGAAACGTTATATGTGATGATATTGTGCGTGAATGGAGTTAGAAAATTAAAGACTCCAGTTGAAAGGAATCGTTGTGATGCATGACAACTCGGCCTCACCAAACGGCTTCTCCAGCGAATAAAATGGGATAATTTCGATCATCCACCATACAAACCTTGCTTGGCCATTATTTCATTTATTCATAGACAATATATACAATAGATTATGAACTTGAACCGGCCGGGTTGGTCTAGTGGTCAGGAGCGTTACAACTTTGGTTAGCTAGCACAACCTAGTTCGTGGGCTCGAATCCCGCAGATGGCATGGACGTTTGATCATTTCATCAATTCACCCACACACAAGCAAAAAGCTCATGGGGCATCATCCACAATATAAAAAACCCTCAAACTCAAGACATGACTTTGAGTGCAGAGCTTTCAAACTAACGAGGAGCTCCTAAACAACGTCATAGCCCACTTGAACTCATTTGGCGGCAGCATTTTATGAAGGGTTTTGGTAGGCTGGTCCACTGGTATGACAAATGCCTCAACCTTCACGGCAATTATGTTGAAGTACAATCATCATAAGTGTAAGTAACTTTTAGTGGAAAAATGATTATTTTATAATATACATCCGTCTATTATTTATGGCCAATCGGAGGTTGAAAAAATACCCTTGTACGAGGTTGAATGGTTTTGAGCTGATGAGCGGTTGAATGGTTTTGGGTTGGTGTGGGTGCGTCTGAACCGCTTTAGAACAGGTCAGGGAAGATGTCTAAAAGTAATGCATAGATGGGGCCTGGTTAATTCCCAGTCCTCTTTGTTCAGAAGAAAACTATTTTAATTCTAAGACTAAGATTTTAATCGTTTAGACTGATTGAAGAATCTACATACCCCTTTTAAAGGTGGTCAATAGATGATTTGTCACCTGGTCATATGGGACATATATATGAATCATATATTTATCTCATATTGTTCAGGATTTTAGAGTTTTAAAATTAAAAAAAGTTTAATGAACAGTGTTTTTGTCTTTGAACAATCTTGTCATCGACAGAAAGATTGTTTATTTCATTTGTTGTCAAAATTAACGTAGCTTCTCTTTTGTTTCTAATAACAAACGTGCCGCTTGTGCGACAGATAAAAATATGTACTTGAAATGGCTTTCATGTTTGGCATTGACTGAGTTTATATTAATACCCAAAATTTAACTTTTGGGCAGAGAGAGCTCGTTCGTTAGGACTGTGAGTTAAGTCCGGCTGATCCAGTGAAAAAGGCTAGATTTCGTTTCGTTTTATAATACAGTTATTCTGTCACAGATCGGGAAGTTTAAAAATAATTGTATTGTTAAGGGAGACGGGTTCTGAGCCTATTCATTGGTTCAGTTAATATTTGTTCTTTTAAAATACTAAAGTCGCGATTAAACCAGTGGATGCCAGAGGGGGAAGCCATTTCAAAAAGGTAGGTGACTACTGAATCATTGTTCTTAAATTTTCATAGCCACAAAGATTGAATCATCATTAGCAGCAAGCGAGTGTTTTCCCCATAAAATTCAACGTTTTTATAATAGAATTAATCTTGTTTTGTTTAAATGTAAATATGTTAAAGACTCATTAAAGATATAGTTATTCTGTTATCTTTTGTTATAATAGTTTTTCCCTTTACAGATTTAATAATAATAATGATACTATGAGCCATATTGTCGCTGTGTGTCTTATTTGCAAGGCTTCCAGGAGGGCTATAAAAGAAGCAGTTAACCAGGCCACACTTTAGCTCATCAATTTCTCTTCACGCTATTAGTTGAGAGTATAGTTAAGGATGGATAGTGTAGTATAGATCTTCTTCTTTCGTGTCTGGGGGCACACAGAGTCGAATCATATTCCAAAATTTAGCCGCAGAAACTGCCTTGTCATTTTCAAAAATAATGTCCTCCATCGTGCAATGTATTTCCATATTTAGAGAGGTCATGAGGTGTTCATAGTTGAGTCATTGCACATTGGCACATTGCATCCTCACTATAACCCCATCCGACCTGCATCTAGTGTCACCTGTTCTCAAACGATTCAAGGACTTCCACGTGGTGTATGGCAGTTGGAAACCGGCAGCCCCTTCCTCTTTGAGTTCCATGATGGTTTCAGGAGCTTCCCTACTCCACAAAGCAAGTCGTCGAACTTCTGGTGCTCACTAGTTGTTTTGTAGTATAGCAACAATATTATTTGAATGAAATACAGTATTGTGGCTGTGCTTCTAGACATGAATAGTGTTGACTAGGCTGTTTGAAATATGTTATAACTAGACATCACAATCTACTATACATCATGCAGTATCCTATACTATTAAACGAGCAATTTATGTTTATATATTTAGATGTTTGGATGTTTGTATTTCACCGGATCTCGAAAACGGCTCTAATGATTCTCACGAAATTCAGAAAATAGTAGGTTTATAATATAAAGATTCGATTCCACTAGGTCTCATCCCTGGAAAAACTCTCTGAAGGACATTAAAAGGATGATTCGTCCTTGGAAGAACAGATTTCGTCGTCTGTCGATAACAGAAGATGCGTGTGCCTGTGTGGGAGATCAGCTCTGTAATCATTTAAACAGTTTACCGTATCTCGCGAGAAATATTATCTAGAAATTTTAATACTCTATCAAAGTAATCTGATTTGTCAACATGACATGGTTTATCACTCTAAATTAGAGTATATCATAATATTCAAAGTTAATCATTATTTTACAGTTTTAAGTGATTAGTGAGTGTTATTTTGTTATTCAATTTGGTTTGTAAACAATCTAAATTAGAACTTTTCTGTTTTTAAATATTTTGACTGAAAATTGGACCTGAATTCAAGTGTATGAAACATAACTTACTTTTTGGACCATTTATAGTGTATAAATCAAAAGTCGGGGAAGAAACAGTTTTGGGCTGTGCCTGTTTTTCCTTTCCCAATCATTTTGAAGAATTGTGCTCTGTTTATCAATATGAAAATTGGACCTGAATTCAAGTGTATGAAACATAACTTACTTTTTGGACCATTTATAGTGTATAAATCAAAAGTCGGGGAAGAAACAGTTTTGGGCTGTGCCTGTTTTTCCTTCTCATTTTGAAGAATTGTGCTCTGTTTATCAAGAAAATAACAAATAACGAGCGATGCTCGGTGCTCCGATATTATCCTTTATGATTGGTTGATTAATTATTTGATTTTTACTTTTCTTTTAAATTAGGTACTCTTCTATTGTCCTTTACATTCTATTCTTTCTTTTTTCCAGATTGGTATTAACCCCGGACTCTTTGCTGCTTATAAAGGCCACCATTACGCGGGCCCTGGCAACCACTTCTGTAAGATATGTGTCTCAGGATGCTCTACTTTTTCCATAGTTTTAAGAATAGATAATAGAAGATAATAATTTGAGCTGGATTTGCACACAACAGTGACAGTGAAAATATAATTCCCATAAGCTCTAATGGGATTATACATACTGACTCGGCTGGGCTGATTGGCAATAGTCCAATTAGAACCCGTGGGATTTATATTCTGGTTTCACTGTTCACAGTCACTATTGTGTGCGTATCCAGCTTTAGTTATTTACAATGATACAGTTTTGAGTAAGCATATCACATTCGGTGGAGTGATCCATGGTCTATAAGTCAATATAGTGGATAGAGTGCAGGCGTACCAACCTGGAGATCCTCGGTTCAAACCCGCTCATCACCAAAGGTTTTTGACCGGGTCACTCTCGTGTTATCGGATGGGCACATCGAGTCGGTCCCGGCTGAAGTATGACAGTCGTAAAGCCCATTGGCGGCTTGAATGATATATTCAGGCGAGGTGCAACCTTCCAAGGGATTTCTCAGCAACAAAAGCCATATGAATTTACTTATACTTTTTGTGTAGTTGAGAAGTTGATATTGTTGTAATTTATTATTCATATTAAATAAAATGACTAAGACATTGTCAAAAACCACAGATATTATTGAAAGTTAGAAAGACCGGTTTCGGTTGTTCAACCATTGTCAATAAACTGTTTATCAGATCAATCAGAGATTGACATTGACTGATTGATTGATTGATAACCTGTTAATGAGATAAACCAGAGATTGTCAATGATGTAACAACCGAGACCGGTATTTCTAACTTTCAATAGAATCTGTGGTTTTTGACAATTTCTTAGTCTTTTTATTTAATACTTTACTTATTATTTAATTTCATAAAAATATAAGAATAGTAAAGTATGCAAAGTATTACATATTTGACGAAATGTATTGTGTTGCCAGAATTACATATTTTCTCATGAATAAACCAAGTTTTAATATGATAGAATAAACTGTCATATGTTAGACATCATATTTCTTGTATGTAAATAAATAAATACATGAATAATGGTTAATTTTACTACTCTCAATTTGCGCAGACAGTTTTTGGCTTGTTACAGATCCTTGATTTATGAATCGAGAGCTCGGTTGTCATTTACAGCGACCAATTATCAGGCCTTGAAAAGCTTCAGACCCAAGTTTTTTGGGAAAATATCTCAGACTGGAATACCAAAACTTCTATCGAATGATTTCGGCTGCTTTGGTTACTCTGTTTAACTGGTCGTGATGAGCTCTAAAAAGACTTATTTGAAATATCTATCTACTTCGAAATTTTTCCAACTTGGTTGACTCCAGTTCACCAAACTATTGTAGAATAGAAGATTCTAGAATAATGTGGACTCTTGTTGTAAAATGTATTAGATTTGAATCCACATTATGATAGATAGTGGTAGCAACTATTCGATTATTATGAGTTTATTTCAATTTTCAATCTGATTGGTTACTCTGTATAATACGGTTGAGACAAGTGTCTATACTTTCCAATTGGATTTATCATTTCTAGATAATTATTGTTAAACGAAAATCCGAATTAAATGTTCTAAATCACCCCGAAGACTTCTGCTACTGCAAATATTGACAACAGGGTAAATAGCTAGATGGAAATTCGATGAGCGCTACTATACAAAAATTATTTGTCAGCCCGGGAATCGAACCCGGTACCTCCTCATTTCCGGTCAGGAATGCTTACCCTTACACCAAACTGACAATCTCTGGATAGCAGCGCTCATTTTATACGAAGCTATAGCGGCCAGCCAGTCTACAGTTTACAATTTATACATTCTACAATTTATTTTCATCTGTATTTCTAGATAATTCACAATAGCTTCATACTTGTATCAGGAATATTTTTAATGAAAGATTTTGCTACCATCCCAATGTAAACTTGTTTCAAAAACCTGTAGGCTTTTACTAGAAACTAGTTTGAATATAAATTAGTATCATAGTCATCTAGGATACAAATTCACAGTATATAGGATCAGTGTATAAATTCACACACCGGATTTTTTTAATGGTTTGTGATTATAGTATTTTTGAGGATCATTATTCTATTCTGTATTTGATTTGGCAGGGAAATGCTTGTATCTATCGGGACTTACACCTGAGCCTATGACCGCTGAAGACGACTACAAACTACTCAAAGTAGGAATCGGCTTCACCAACATGGTAGAAAGAGCAACCAAAGGTAGCGCTGATCTCACAAGAAAGGAAATAAAAGAAGGTAATGATCATTTTACTACAAACGCATCAATATTATTTGCATAGTAAAGAGGCGTTTACATTAGTTAAGTTTCCTTGAATTCAAATTTTCCTGACGTTTGTGTAGAATCAATTATTTTTGCATTAATACTTGCATAGTAAAGGAGCGTTTACATTGGTCAAGTTTCCTTGAATTCAAGTTTTCTTGGCGGTTAATGTATTTTTCAAACTTGAAGTCAAGTTCACAAGAACAGAAACTTGAATTTACTGAAACTGTTGAAAATCGAACTGATTCTGATAAAAGATTTCAAAAGAGATGATATTTTGATAGCGCATCCCCTCACCCTTCCCCCATAACAAGCCACCAGCCAGCAGTCACCACCTCATCCAGTCTGCCTACAACTCCTGTGGAAGCCGTGTCGCTAAACGCCGTCTGAATCGCAGGTATCTATTTATTGGCCGCTTGCCACTGTTAATTATTTATATTGTCTGGAACTCCCTTAAATCGCGGTCCCCCGTAATCCCTCAAAATCCAATATACCAATGTAGACCGTTTTTTAGATGTTGAACATGTTTGAACTTTTGATTCTACTTGAATCTTCCTACAATGCTACCTAAAAATGGGAAAATCAGATGAAGACAGTTGTCAGTCAATGCAGAGTATATAAAAACAACTGAAGTATGATGCAGATGAAGAAGAAAACTTTGATATTAATTACTTTTTCACTTCATAATTATTTTCTTTTGAGATATGAAAACTTGAATTCAAGTGGACTTGAATCGCCCATTCAACTCAAACGTTAAAAAACTTGAATTCGAGGAAACTTTATGTACTCATGTAAATGAATCGTATTAATCATTACAATATTTGTGAATTGGCAATGCTCATTTTACTACAAGCATTTATATATTTGCTTAGTAACAATCACTACTACAATTGGTAATGATCATATGGCAAATTTGTATTGATGATTTTACTTTTATAGCATTAATACTTCTTAAAGTGTTTTTACAAATTCAAGGTTTATGAATAGATGCACTACACATTTTTGTAGACATTTGTTATGTCGCATCCACACTCTCAACAAGTGCATACAAATGACGACGATCGTGAGAGTGTGGATGACTGCTTTGCCAGAGCTCGCCTTCATTGGCCATCGCATGCCATCGCTCCGATATTTGTCTAGTGGCCAGCCGAGCATCCACAAATGGTCACATTGCAGTGTGGATGACAAGACCAACGTGGTCAAGCTTACCAGCTTGGCAAGCGAATTGGCGAGAGTGTGGATGCGGCATCTGAAACATGAGTGACCTATAAAGATTTGTTGACAGGAACAAGCAATTAAGATCATCATCAACGGTTTGTAGCCTAAAGTGAAAGTTCAAATTAGAACAATCGCCACGTTCTGGGTAACACAGAATTCCCTATATGATCGGTACCGCTTGCACTTGGATGATCTAGGTATCATTACTTGTACTATAATGAGATCCACGTTATAATGGAAGTGGAGAAAGATATGAGAACATCGTTGCCGATTCTCTTTCTTGCCACTGCGTTCTATAGGAGATCGCTGATTCCGGTATATCTGATGTAATATTAAATGTTCATTCATGCTTATAATAATCAATCATATTTTATTCGTCAAGAAAATATTTTTTTCAATGATCAAGATGAGACATTCTCATAATCACGGTTCAATATTTTGTTAATTAGTTATATTTCCACATTGTTCAAGAACGATCTGGTAACGTTGCGGAGCAAGAAAAGAATTATCTGCTTGTCAAATGATAGACAAGGAAAACAAATCAACACCAATGTCAATCAAATACTGCGATTGATTTGATCATGAATGCTCTAAATTTCGAGCTTCAATCTCGTTGAGCAGTTAATGGAAATATTTTAAAACAGGAATCTATCCAAACAACAATTATAGCCTAACCTAGATATTGGTGAACATCCCATATCAAATAGAATTTCATTTACATTGTTTGATTGTATCATCGCTCTATTTCTAATATTTTCTTTTAATTGCAGGAAGCCAAATTTTGTTGGAAAAACTCCAAAAATACAAACCGAAGATAGCAGTGTTCAATGGGAAACTCATCTTTGAAGTTTTCTCTGGAAAGAAAGATTTTAGCTTCGGCAGACAACCAGACTGCGTTGATGGAACAAATACGGTAAGTTCATTGATTATCTTATCAAAACTCAGAAATAATCAATTCATAGTTAATAATTCAAAAATAAAGACTCATAGTGCCGTTTGCACAACAGCCGGTTAAATTTTAACCGTGATTAATTCCACGTTTGATTAAGGCGTTTTTTAAAATCGTTTTTAATCCTCGATTAGACGAGGTTTCGTTTACACCAGGTCCTATTCTACAATGAAGCTAAAAACCTCGGCTAAACGAGAAGGGATGCTTCGATTAATCCTCCTGATTCTCTGATTGGTTCTCGTGAAATTAATCACGGTTAAAATTTAACCGGCTGTTGTGCAACCGGGCCATAGAGTTTTTCTAATTTTGAGGTTGGTGCCTCAATCACCCTGTCATACCACGTCAGTTTGCAACGGTGTAGCTGACTTGACGAATTGACAGACTCCCTGTGTATCAGGTTGCAACGTATTGGTGTGATCACATTGAATGCAAGTGCAAGTCGAATCATACATGAGCCGAAAAACAAAATTTGAAAAGTGCCATTGAAAGACATAATGAATAAAACCAGAGCGAATGCTCATAAGCAAGAGCATGGAGCATAAGGTTTTGCTCATGAGCAAAAGGTAGAAGCAAAAGCATTTGCTCATTTTTATTTGAATAAGCTTTACCTTATACTCTTACCTCATGCTCCTGAACTCTTGAGCAAATGCTCACGTATTTTAAAGATTTTTCATCAGCTGATTCGCTTTTGTAGCCTTACTTTGTTTTTATAGCTCACGGAAGCGCTAAATATGCAAGTAGGGGGGCACCGCTTGTGTTTGCGTCGTCTGCTCTGTTTTTTATTTATGAATAGAGTTTTAGGTTAGTTGAGTTTAGAATTTTGAAATAATAGCGTGAAAAAATGTCATCTCTTTAGCATATTCTTATAATATCAATAGCCTTCTTATAATCGTCTACACTCTCATCTTCTTAAATGCCTATTTCCTATTTTGTGATGGCTATCTTTTGTATTATTTTTTTGTAGGGATAATGGTGATATATATCATGGTTGAATCTAAAAAGAGTTTTATAGTTCTCAACTATTGGTTGTGATCGTATCTGGTATAGTTTCCTCTTCCTCATACGAATTAGTTGAGCCATTTCACTATGAGCAAGGGTGATAAGCTGCTCTAGACTAGACTCGCCTTTTTTGAAGCATTTGCTTCAAAAGTTGAGCAAATGCTCTAGTTTATTCATACAATTTTGAGCAAAAGCTTTTACTTTTAAGCAAATGCTCAAACTATTTTTTTGATGAACATGAGCAAAAGGTTTAGCTCACGTTTATTCATAGAAAATGAAGCAAATGCTCCATATTTTAGAAGTATAAGCAAATGCTCAACTTTATTCATATGGCCCAATGACTTGCATGTAGCTGCTCAACCAAAAAGTGTAAGCGTTCAGTGTGAGTGTTCCTATTGCTCTAACCAGATTGGGCGTATTTCGTTTAGTCCAGGTGTTCGATTAGTCTAGGTGTTCAATTAACCCAGATCGGACTTTTCCCATTAGACCAGGACCTGGTCTAATCGAGACATGGGCTAAACGAGACGGGATGCTTCGATTAACCCAGTAGTTCGATTACATCAGGTGGTCTAATCGAGACACAGGCTAAACGAGACGGAATGTTTCTATTAGCCCAGTAGTTCGATTACACCAGGTGTCATATATACTACAATGGCAACTGGTCTAATGATATACTGTAACGAAACCTGGTCTAAACGAGACTGAGGACCTGGGATGAACGAACTACTGGGTTAATCGAAGCATTCCGTTTCGTTTAGCCCATGTCTTGATTAGACCAGGTTTCGTTTACACCAGGTCCTATTCTACAATGAAGCTAAAAACCTGGGCTGAATGAGACTGGATGCTTCGATTAACCCAGTAGTTCGATTACACCAGGTCCTGTAACTCGGTTAGACCAGGCTTCGTTTAGACCAGTGGTTCTCAAATTGTGGGGCGCGACCCCCAAGGGGGCGCGATCAATGCTCGGGGGGGGGGGTTGGCGCAAAGCTTGGTTGTGAAATTATTTAAATTTACTTCTAAAATAATTACGATAAGCAATCTTTCTACTTTTAAAATTCTACTTGAAAATATTTTAATGAGAACTTGAAATAGTTTGGCATGAATTCAAAACCCATTCAAATTCTCAATCAATGAGTGCTCCCTCAACATGATAGAAAATGAAAACCTCATTGATCTCCAAGGTGAGTATGCGCTTAAAATGGAGTTTGAAAAAATTCTCTCACATCCTTCTGGATTGATGTGCAAAAGGAACACCCAATTTTGAGTGATAAGGCATTGAAGATATTGACTCCATTTGCGACAACCTATTCGTGTGAAACTGGGGGTTTCTTCTCTAGCTGCCATGAAAAGTAAATTCACATCAAGACTGGATGTGACCCGAAACTTGGAGTAGCGTAATCAGAGCTGACACCTATTTTCAACAAACTCTGTGCGAAAAAAACAAGCTCATCCTTCACACTGAAGCTCTTTTCATTGTTAATTGCTATGAGAAACAAAAGTAACAACTATGTACTATAGTAGCTATCTATAGTACCTGAATAAATTATAATTGTTTGTATAGAATTTGTTGTTATATGTAGGGGGGCCCGGCTTACAGCTGAATTATGCAGGGGGGCTCGAAGTGAAAAGTTTGAGAACCACTGGTTTAGACCACCTGATGTAATCGAACTACTGGGTTAATCGAAGCATCCCTTCTCGTTTAGCCGAGGTTTTTAGTTTCATTGTAGAATAGGACCTGGTGTAAACGAAACCTGGTCTAATCGAGACACTTCCTCCATAGTTTGTTTCTCATCTGCAAGCTTGGTCATGCATAGCCAAACGTGCACTTGCACATAATACGCATCTAATGTGATCATACACTAATAGTTATTTGTGCAACTAGTGCGCAAAGTGACAGTTTGCTGCACCGAAAGAAAAGGCGAGGGCGGAATGATTTCTTGAGTGCAGCAGAGGAACTTTGCGCACGTATTTCACATTAAGTTTTTCCTACAGTTACCATTTAATATGAAAAGTGGGTAATTATGGGTAAAATTGCCTGAAATCCATCAAATGTTTTTCTGTGTAATTTTATTATTGATAAAAACCTTAATTTATTGTCAAATTGAATAAAAATGTTGTCCTCGTATAATATCTACTTAATAATTTGCTCGTTGTGCTTCGTTGCACCTCTGCTCACTATAGCAGCCCAGTCACTGTTACCAACTTCATTCTGATTTTGCTGCACTGTTGCTCCATATAACCTACTAAGTATTTTGTGTTGCCATGTTGCAAATCTGGAGTGCAGAAAAATTTTTCCCGCACTAGAGCGGAAAAGTGATTCTTTGCGTTCTGTAATCAGTGCAGCAATGGCCACTTTTCAACGTAACTGTAGGAAAAAGGTATTTTCACACCTAGCAACGTGTAGCTAAGAATACGTTTTCGGAATACGAAGTTGTCCTATCTCCTAATGTCAAATCCACGCTACGCTGGTGTAAACGGGACAAATTGATTAACATTGGGAGATAGGATGGCTACGTCTTTCGAAAACGTATTCCGAGCTACACGTAGCTAGTTGTGAGAATACCTTAAACTTGATGCTGTGAAATTCGACCAACTGAACGGCTACGGCTAAACTTCCCAAGTTTTTTTCAGTTTCTCAAAAATGATTAAATTAGGCACTTGATGAACTGAGACCCTCCCTGTGAGTCGACGATAGTGAAGTTTTCTCATTGGATGGACTCCCAACTACGGGAAAGAGATTTCAAAGAAAATAATGTCAGAAAATCGATTCAGTATGTCTACCAAAACATCACAGTTCTATTAAATATGTCTACCAAAACATCACCTTCAGTAAGACAGCCAGTGCCCTATTTCACAAAGCAACAAGTCTTGTTAGCAACCATGGCTACTGACAAGTAGTACCAAAGACCCACAATGAGATATAGACCCACAATGCCTATGCCTTCCCAATGATAGCTCTTACTTGAAATTGAAGGCCGCCATTGGGGTATTTTAGCACGAGATATTATATCTATATATATATTTGTAATACAATAGATCACAAAGGCATTGGTGACATTGGTGTGTAATAATCTTATGGGTTGCCCCCTCAATGGGGGATTCCAATTCCAAGTACGACACTAGCGCTGCATGTGAGTCTATGCATCTTTAAGGTCTTTGAGTAGTACTATTGAGCCTTCGTTCAGAGAAACCTTAGCTTGAAGCTCAGGTTTCTTTGAACCACGCAGCGTTTTTGCGTGTTCACTGATCGCGGAAATCACGCGTGCGTGATAAAAGAACGGGTGTTTTGTTTGACCCCTCCCTCACAACGCGCGATTATAATACCGGGTGTTTCAAAAAGAATGACCCAATTTTTAACAGTTATATTTATTTTAACAAATGGTGTACACAAACCAATCTTACATCAAAATTACTCACAGAAGTATCAAGTTTATGATGATGTATTATAAGTGTTCTTTGTGCCCTCCTTTTGAGGCTCGGACGACATCTAGACGGTAGCCAAATTCATCATTCCAGACTGTTCGCATGATGTCTTCTCAGACTGTAGCTACTGCATCAGTTATCCTGGTTTTTAGCTCCTCAATATCAAGTGGTAAGGGAGGAACAACGTTAAAGATCGTGTTCATTTCCTCCCTTAGCACTTGATATTGGGGAGCTAAAAAAAGGATAACTGATGCATTAGCTACAGTCCGAGAAGACATCTTAACAGTGTGGGATGAATTTGGCTACCGTCTAGATGTCGTCCGAGCCTCAAAAGGAGGGCACATACAACACTTATAATACATCATCATAAACATGATACTTCTGTGAATAATTTGATGTAAGATTGGTTTGTGTACACCATTTTTTAAAATAAATATAACTGTTCAAAATTGGGTCATTCTTAAAAACCCAGCTTAAGGTAGAAATTTCTTGGTTGCTGACACATAATTTTGACAAGTTTTGTATGCTACCATGCCAACGTTTTTGGGAATCGCTTGTTAATAACAGGCAGAACGCCTGTAAACCCTTGAAAGTCTACAAGAGTGACTTCGTGAAACGCTTGTTATCAGCTGCATTCGCAATTTTCCATATAACTATGGTTGCTAACAAGACTTGTTGCTGTGTGAAATAGGGCTCGTGTCAATCGATATTTATTTATTCTTGTCTTCAGTACAACACAGAAACATAAACTTGAAACATGAGAAACAGAAACATGTCACTTGGTTTTTTGTTTAGCAGTTTCACAGAATTTTTAAAAAAAATTAGAATTAAATGTTTCACAGAAACATGTCACTTGGTTTTTTGTTTAGCAGTTTCACAGAATTTAAAAAAAAATTAGAATTAAATGTTTCACAGACACATGTCACTTGGTTTTTTGTTTAGCAGTTTGTAATGGTTTGATTCACAATTTTCCATTTAACTATGGTTGCTAACAATACTTGTTGCTGTGTGAAATAGGGCCCGTGTCAGTCGATATTTATTTATTTTGTCCTCAGTACAACACAGAAACATGTCACTTGGTTTTTTGTTTATCAGTTTGTAATGGTTTGTTGCAGTACATGTGGGTGATGCCGTCATCTAGTGCCCGTTGCGCCCAACTGCCCAGAGCTGCAGACAAAGTTCCCTTCTATGCTGCCCTCAAGAAATTCCGAGACTACTTGAATGGCCTGGTGCCAGAGCTTGACGAGAAAGAGATTGTGTTCACCTACTCCAAACTCAAAAACTTCTTCGAGTCCGATGTGAAAGAAGAAGGTAAAGATGGACTTTATGGTGGTTATAATAACGATAGAGATAGTTTAACAGATTTGAGCAATGCTGTGATCAAGAAGGAGGGAGAAGGGGACCAACCTTCATCCGAGCAGCCTAGAAAGAAGAGAGGCAGGCCAAAGAAGATCAAAATCGAAGGTCAAGTAGAGGTCAAGGAAGAGCCTCGACCAAAAGTCATCAAAGAAACTAACAGAGACCCAGAGTCTACAAATGATGTGCCAAAAAAGAAGCGAGGTAGACCGAAGAAGATAAAAACCGATGATAACATGAAGCCTGCTAACAGCATGGTGAAGTCTGAACACAGCAACCAGGGTCCTACGCATCTATCAGACGGCTTCGCTCCAATTCCATCGCCGATGAATCTTTGCCAGCAGGGTTTCCCTCCGATGTACAGCACTCCACAGCCCTATCAGAACCAAAACTCATCTCAGTCGCCATTGTCCAGCCACACTTTCCACCAGTCGCCCATGCAGTCGCACAGCTACAACCAGTCTCCGCAGCCCCCCTCCTTCACTCACTCGGATCTCTCGTCAGAAATCAGTGCTGCCATATCTTCCGATCAGAATCTGGGCTCCCGATCACCTGGCTCGCCAAGCCTTGGGCCTCCCGACTTCGAGCCACCCACATCCATGCAGGAAGAGTCCAGTAAAAGTCCACCAATGACCACCAAGGAAGAGCCCGATGAAAATCACCACGCCGATTGTCACTTCTCCAATGCTGCAACACCCACTAGAAAGAAATCGCCCGATTTGAGCTATCATAGCTACGAGGAGTTCTCTGGTGACTCGGAAAGTCACTCGTCGGTCAGATACCCTCAAAGGCCACCATCCGTCTTTACTCCAAAGACTGGTTCTCTCAACCAAGACGTTTCTTCTAAGAGCTTATCCGGATTGGAATCGCTAGTAGACCAAATACCCAACATAAGCGATGGAGATGCTCCACATACCGTGGAATCGTTAGAGCCCAGCCATACGTCCTATAATGATGACTCGTCATACCTGACTGATTACCCGAGGGTGTCCCATTACAGTCCACAATACAGCGCCTCGACCCCGACACCCAGCATGAATTTCTCGGTGACATCTTTGGCCAGCAGCAGTGCCGTCTCCAGCGATGACTCTCCATCTTCATTCTCAGTGTCGAGTCTTGCATCCAACTACAATGCCACCTCTTCGTATGCAGGTCTGATGGGTCCTCCCCACCCTCACCCACATCCCCATGCCCATCACCCCATGGGAGGTCATCTTGAGTCGCTGGTAGACAGCAGTCGTATGGCAAGCATGTACCCCTACAATACAGGCAACCCCTATTCGACGCCTTACCCCGGGGCGGCTTCTGGCTACCCCTATTCTCCGGCTCACAACCTCCACCCTAACTTCCCCTATCCATCTCCCTACTCTAACTCGCCCTATCCTCAGGCCAGCTACCTTCCCAATCATGTATTCGACAGAATCAAATCTGATCGAATGGATATTGGCTATCAGTTTTGATAAACGAAATTTGTAATGGTCTACCTTAATTTTTTTATTGTTTAAAGAAACCCTCCGATGTATTATCATTAGCAAGACTGCTTTATAATGTAATCGCTTTATGTTTTATGTTGAAATTCATTTTCCTTTACTAGAGGTAGTAAAGTGGAAATTGTCGTCAGTAAAATTTATCTGATGTTTTTGAGAAGGATTCGTGGTATCGTCTATTATAAAGCTGCGTGCAGACTTTTGCTCCACCAACACGCGCATTTGGCTTTTCATCAGCTGATTATATCTGTATTTGTACTGAAACTGTTAGAACACAATAAAGAAAATATCAAAAGTACCCTTCATTTCGTCGCATCACTACTAGGTTATCTATTTTATTTACACTTGAAAATAGCTCTTGAAGAGTTGAAACAAACCTGAAATTATTTAAATCCTGCTTATTTATTCTATTTATACTTGGAAATGGCTCTTAAAGAGTTGAAACAAATGAACCTGAAATATATAAAACCTGTTTATTAAATCTATTTATACTTGAAAATGGCTCTTAAAGAGTTTAAACAAATGAACCTGAAATATATAAAACCTGCTTATTAATTCTATTTATACTTAAAATGGCTCTTGAAGAGTTTGAACAAATGAACCTTAAATATATAAAACCTGTTTATTAATTCTATTTATACTTGAAAATGGCTCTTGATGAGTTGAAACTAGTAGTGTTGCTGTGAAGGGTACTTTTAATAATTTTTTATTGTGTTTTAATTATCAGTAGCCCTAGAAAGAAGAGTGAATATAGAACCATTAAGATACTGTTATAATAAGCTTAGCATCAGCTGATGAAAGTGAAATGCGCGTGTTCATGGCGCTGAATTCTGTAAGCAGCTTAATATGCCTAGTATCTCAAGCATAATTGACCGAGATTCCCAAATTATAATTTCAGATTACATGGTATCCTTATTATCAGACAATTAACCATAAATACTTGCTCAACTTGCTTTAATTAGTTTTTTCAGTACTACGTTGGTCGAAGATTATAGCATTTACTAATTTTCAATCGCTCATCAAACAAACTACGGAAATTCATTTTCTTCTGAAAATGTGTACAAATTTGCACACAAATGCCACAAATTAGCTATTTAACAGATAGCTACCAGAGTACCAGATTTATTTCAAAAAATGTTTATTACGGATGATAATTCTGACTAATATTGAGTAAGAGGTTTTGAATCTTAATGAGTTACCGTTCACAATAATTTGAATGCTATCTTTTTTAAAGGTATGCAATAGTTGAATAATTGTGGAATCCTTCTATAATATAATATCGCGTATGGAGAGGATTGTTTTATTGTCTCGTAGTTGTTTATGACATTATTACACATTTATCTCATATGATACTTTTGCTTGTTAGAAATACAATTATTTCTCTATGTCAATGGAACCAGTCAATTTTTCAATTCATTGTAATGAATGGCTAAAGTTGTTTGTTTGTATTTTGGAATGTGTATTCTTCAAACAGTAAGTGTGTTTTATCAGAAATATTTGGTATTTTACAATCAATCGATTGTATCAGTGTTTAGAATAATTGTTTATTAGTCGGTGTACTTTGAGAATTGATTGAAATGCTGTTTTAGCAGCCTTTCAAAGTGTAGTCTGTATTTATCCAATATTGTAATGATTTTCCTGTTAACTACCCTGCATTTATATCCAAACCATATATGTTTATTATTTATTACTTTTTTTGGTTGTTAGTAATAATTGTTATAGTTCTATGTTTGTCGACAACCTTAATTGGAAATATAATTGTTTAATCATACTACTGGTACTATCAACCAGAGCTGGAAGCTTTTCAAATAATCTATCAATGATTGTCACCATAAGTCTTATGTGCAATGTGTTTGAAGCATTATCATCTTTTGAGATTACTTCAAGCATTCATTATTATCTCATTGAAACGATGATTTTTACCGTTATCTCGTTCAACCTGTCACCATTATTTTATCGAAATGATATTATTCTTCATTACCCTTATTGCAATATGTGCAATATTATGCGTTTCATTATTTCATTCTAATATTTGTTGTTAATTTGTAGATATCTTTATTATATTTTGTTCTGTTGCTAAATGTAGATTTTTATTTTGATTTTTTGTAGTCATGCATATTAATTGTTTTTGAATTCATTAATTTTATTTTGAATTCATATTTTTTTGACATCGATTTGGAATCTTATTATTTGTATGCCACAATGTACATATTTTGGGTGCAAGTGTTCAAAGAGTGAGTGAATAGAGTTTTAAATTACATCTGAGACATATCAGTATAATAAAACAAATTGTTTACCATTGAAAAATGCAAATATTACCGACGGATTCCTTAATAATTATGAAATCATTCTATTGGATTTATTGATCAAATTTGCATTAAACATTTTATTGCTGAACGTTTGATTCAGTTATTTTGAAGTACAACAATATGAAAATAGTCAATAAGTTGTCGAATTTCGCTCTTATTTCGACATCTAATTTTCTAAACATATTTTTCTTTGTCAATTGCATAATTTAATGGAGTATTTGCAATTCTAAGATATTTGAAAAAAATTAACAATTTGAATTATCAACTACCTATATCACCAGTACAAACTTCAGGCTTCCAGAATTATTATTCTTAATTCGATTCTTCCAAATCAATGTCGTTCCATTATTTATGATAATATATTCACAGTACAAAAATAATAACTCATAATTTTGTTTGCTTTTTTCATGAATTTTTAAATTTATTATTATTTTATCACATGATTAATACTGTCATTGAATGATGTTTACTTTCATCATTACTGCTTTTCATCATTATTTCATGTAAGCACGGTTATAGCACAAGTGAGAAAATTCATAGTTATGAAGTTTGGCTAATTTAATCTTCGACTAAATACTGAATTCTCAATCAAATCCACTCTAATTTATTTGTATCATCATCTTTATATTCTTGAGTAATCAATCGCATGCAATTTGTATCATTATCTTTTATCTTTATATTTTTGAGTAATCAATCGCATACACTTTATACTCATTATAAATCTTATTCAATGTACTTCATTTCAATCTGTACATAATTCTTTGTTCAAGTTACTTTTGAATATTTGATTAATATATTTATAACATCAACTGAATATTTTATCATATGATTGAAATTATTTTACTCATTGCATTGTTTTCACTAAAAATAGAAAACTTGAATATTTTCAACTGCACCGTATTTTTTATCATTGGACAGTACCTACAGTGAATCAGGTCTTGTAAAAGGAAAGTTTATGAATGAAAAACAGTTGAATCAGGTTTTGCTAAAGGAAAGTTTAGGAATGAATCTATCTCTTTGAAACTATTGTTTCTGCCATGCATGTTCCCCTCTGATTCAACCTTTGAATTATTTTCATTGATGGTTTGTAATCCCTATTGATAGATTATGCTAAGAAAAATGTCTGTCTATTGAATTCCCCCACTATCGAAATAACTTAAAATCTGAATTAAGAAAGTAAGTTGCATTGTGCTTCTTGTTGTAAAATACATTGGTGTATCTTGAAAGTTGACATTATTCAATTGCTAAATAATATCGATGTTCTACCCCTGTAGATATATGTGCTCATCTTGGTACCGTTTCCAATTTCAGTGTCAGTGTCAGTTGTGTTCTCTGTGATATAGTAGCTAGTAGTAAGATGTTTCAAACCTATCCACATATATAATATGTAGCTTCTTCAGTAGATAATTACTTTCAATGTTTAGGTTTTTAAGACTGAGAAGAACACTGTTAATTATTTGTGAATATGAACCCGCCAAGTCATTTAAATGTTTGTTGTTCCTCAGAATATGTTTCAACTCCCTTCAAGCAGTTTGCATGTAGCTTAATCGGTGTTAAATTTGGTGTGGTTTTTACGTAATTAAAATGAATATAAATCTCATCATGATCACAGCATTGGGAGTATTGCATAATTAACATGTACAAATCATAGTACAAATCAAATTCACCTATAATATTTGCTTCAATCAAGAATGGTCTAGTCCTTTATGCTGATTGACTGGTATTTTTCCAATATCTGTCATAAGCCATATTCATCGTTAATGAAGTGAATGCAGTTTGTAAGGATGAAACTTATCTACTATGAATGTCTATTGGTGTCAATTATGTACTACTAATCAGTGACACTAATTAATTATTAACTCTCTTGGTGTTCAAACTAGCGTGCATTGAATTCATTGTCTGTGTTGATTGAGGTCTGTGTTCAATATCTGTTTATGTAAGGTGCAAAAATATCATTCGATGTAGAATATGAAACTAATTGAATTGTACGTCTATTATTTATATTTATTTTTGTTTACAATACACCATTCGAAGATCTCACATAGGATTATGTTATACGTTCTATTATACCCTAAGAACAAAGAGATTTGAAATGAGATGTTGGTAGTGTATATTGTACAGTACTAGAAATAATCTTTAAACACGTCACTCAATCACGTATATTTGATTATTAATAATTTTTATCAGTCATATTAATATAATCATTTAAATACTGTAGTAGAAACATATAATTTTGTTCCAATTTTTCATTTATATCGAGTATCACAATTATGTTGTAGGTCTTTATTTATATTATAACCCCCTAAAATGAATTTTTATTCTGTCAAGTATAGTTCAATATTATTTTTAGATAACAGTTTCCAATCACCATTGATAAAACTCCTAGAATGTAAATCCTAAACTGAATGAATAATGAGCGGAAGATTTTTTATTTCCGACTAAAGTTCCCACTTGTTATATTAACGTATTTGGAGGTGCTCAAATATCCTATGATTTTTGTTGTGGGTCTCTATTATAATAATTTACAGTGCACTAACTTGGGTTAGGATGGCTTATCGTGGTATCGAGTCTCATAACAAGAGTTAGTTTGCATTATCACCGAAGAATATTATTTAGTTTTTTAAATCGGTCTTCCCACCAAAAAATCAGTTGGAAGGATCTTATAAATTTGATCTCAGAGTAATCTATCTATCTCATTTCACTGATTTTGGAGTTTTTTCGACCAATCACGTTGCAGAATCATTTGAAATCTCTTTGAGGAATTTTATCATTAAGAATTATGGGTCTCCTCCAGAGAATCTAATTTAATTCAAAATGCTTCTCATTTAATTTGGTGTTAGTTGTAACCGTATTGGTACAGTTTATGCTCGATATTATTATTTGAAAATTATCATTGAATGATACCCATTTCTGTTGATATTATAGTTGTATTATCCCAAACGAAAAGATACATTTGTATCTCAATATTATTATTATTTGAAATTATCATTGAATGATACCCATTTCTGTTGATATTATAATTTTATATTCATATTACAGTTGTATTATCCCAACCGTATAGATACATATGTATCTCGATATTATTATACTGAAGCTGTCTTATTTACCAGATATTATTAATATTATTTGAAATTGCAATTAAATGATACCCATTTCTGTTGATATTATAATGTTATATTTATATTAAAGTTGTATTAACCCAACCGTATAGATACATTTGTATCTCGATATTTTTATCCTCAAGTTTTCTTGTGGACCCGATATTATTATTTGAAATAATTATCACTGTAGGATACCTATTTCTGTTAATATTATAATATAATATTGATATTAGAGTTGTATTATCCCAACCATGTAGATACATTTGTATCTGGATATTATTATACTGAATGTACTCGATATTATTATTATTTAATTATTCTTTGAAATTATCACTGAAGGATACCTATTTCTATTGATAGTATAGTAGTAATATCCCAACCATATTGATACAGTTAATCTCGATATCATTATATTGAAGCTTTCTCAAGGACCCGATATTATAATTTGAAATTATCACTGGAGGATGACCATTTCTGTTAATATTTTAGTTGTAATATTCCAACCGTATTGATATTATAGTTTATGCTCGATATATTCTGTAGTTTCTCGAGGTCCCAATATTATTATTCGAAATTATCACCGAAGGATATTCTTTAGTTTTTTAATTGATTCCATTAGGAAATTGGCTGTAATTGAAACGAGCTTATATACATATAGGCCTATTTGTAAAATGGAAACAGTTGAAAATATATTTTTTTAAAGTTCATCCAAGTGAGGATACCACCAAATTGTGGTTTTTTTATTTGAGCGGTATTTGATTGGTAATTCAACTCAGCTAGTTGGATACACATTTGCCTAGAATTTTTTTGTTGTTTCTCATTATTACTGTAATAATTGATATTGTAAAATAGATGTTGAATGGGTTTGCTATTGATGTAACTAATTAATGGGTATTTTCGGTTAGATGTTGTCGATTTCATTTGTTCTCTGTATTGTATCTATGTCACTATTGTCGGATGTAATGATGCTTTTGAAAGTAATTACACATTGAAGTTACCAATCAAATTTGTCGGCGGCGACACAATTAATGATTGTAATCAATAGTTTTTGAGCCCATCAATCAATAGTTTTCAAGCCCTTGTACATTTTGAAAGCATCATTATTTGACCTCATATAGGCTGGGGACGTTAATGTGCAATTTGACACAAAGTATTATATCCATATTAGTAAGATCTGTGTTATCAGCCTCTAGGATGTTCCAGTTCACAAATTTCTATCCAAACATTGTGGACTGATTGAAACCCTGTTAGTAAATCATCTTTGCTGTTAAAATAAGTAATTCGAATGTTTTAGTTGTTAAATGTAGAGAAACTCTTTATGTGGACGTTGTATGATTATTGTATGTGTGATATGACTCTATAGAAATCTTGTTAACTTTTTACACTTGAAATGCATATGAAGTATGTAATTTACCTTGGGTAAGTTTATTTCTGTATGTGAAATTGGTGTTGATATTACACAGGGAGACTTTGAGTGTTGGCAACTTGAGGTTACTTTTGTTCTCTGTAACGTACATAATTAATAAATGTTCTTGCATTTAGCAAGTTGATGGCTGCCGTACTTATTTGTGAGTTACTTTTAAAACTCTTACTAGTAAATGGATTTAGTAATTATTTATAGAACCCCATGCAGTATAATGCTCTACCTCATCATGTTCTATCGGATAATGAAACAGCTTTTCGGAATAATGCATCAGAAAATGATTAAATTCATTTTGTGACGTATTACATCTAATTATTATATGGGAAAATAGGTATATATTTTATTATATTGACATGCATTGTGTGCTGAGTGATTATTACATTAAGTAAATGTTTTAATGTAATATTACCGTATCCTGTTGGACTACCTACATAAATGTTGAACCAGGGCTAATGAGTGTGTGCATGTGATTCTGTTCTATTTTCTATTGTACAATAACAGTGTAATTGACGTTGTACTTTCACAGTACAGATTGAACGAATGATATTATTGTTTTTTATCCATTATCTTGTCGAGATATGATATTAAAAACTTTGAACTTCTTGGTGTACTCAAATTTGGAATGAGTAATGTTTGATGTCCTTCATATTAAGAATGGCTAGCTAACAATTACCTGTTCTGATATATAAATAGATTTTTGTTAATAAATTGTCATAAATATGTTCTCAGTATCGATCATTGTGATGAAACTTCTCTAGGTGGAAATAGCAGTTGTAACTTATGACTGAACTGATAAGTGGTTTTCTCATTTAATATCTTATTGTTGTTTGAATTTCATTTAATGTTTGATAATTGTCAATGTTACATTCAAATTGATAAGTTTTCGAGGAGTCAACCAGTTTCGTTGAAAAAATTATTTTTATTTTGCCTTGAAATTGTACAAATTATATGAAATTTGGTTTAGTTTTATAAATTAATACAAGTATATAGATTAAATATATTTGTCTATTACAAAATTCAATATATTATAATTGTATAAATCTTCTGTTTTCACTGAACAATTCATGGATTTTCTGAATAAAATGTGTTGAAAATATCAAAACTGGTATTAGTCATTGACTTTTCCCTCTGTTACCTATGAGAGAAGTTGATATGATGAAGTCCATGGTATAATGGGAGTGGAGGAAGATAAGAGAACAGCATTACCGATACTGTACCTACTCACTGCCAAGCAAACAAATTTGTAAAATTGCGTACCGTTCAGGAGATAAAGCCATTTGCAAATTTAATGTTTGCAGCTGCAAAACTCACTCTGTTTAGTAGCTAGGGATGCCAAATTCGGCTCCGACATTTCTCAGGTCAAGCTCTATCTATGGTGCAAATTTCTATAGTGAAAAATGAAAATCGCTCGAACTTCGTGATCTTTGCAAAATTCCTTACCGTTCGGGAGATATGACCAAATTTCAGCCAAATCTGAGGTACTTTTCGTCTCAGTGTGGTCCATGATGGTACATCATGGTACATGATTTCCATCAATTTTTCGTGAAAAATGAAAATCGCTAAAACGTTGTGATATTATGGTCTTTGATGCGAGAAACACGAATCTGGAATCATATTTGCAAAATTCCTTACCGTTCAGGAGATATGAGAAACTTTAAGCCAAATGTTAGATACTTCTTGTCTCAGTGTGGTTCACGAAGGTTAGTCCATGCTACCAATCAATTTTTTGTGAAAAATGAAAATCGCTCAAACTTCATGATCTTATAGTCTTTGATGAGAGTGTATGATCTGGATGAAAAGAGCAGTGGACGTTGGTAATAAATTAATGAAACAACTAAGAGTGTTATTTCTGAATTTAACCCAATCATACATAAAGTTTCAAATGATTGTTGTACATTCAAAATTGATCAGAAATTGAATGCAAAACGATCATTAAAGTTACTGGTAGCTTGATAGCTTAGGGAAAATTAATTTATATATGAATACTAGGAAAGGTCAATGCCAAATGAGAACAATAGGTTTATAATCATACAAGATTATATTTTGATAAATCAAAGATTGGTGCGAGATAAAACTTGAACATGCAAAAGTTCTAGAAATGCAAGTAAACATATATTGAGTCAAGAATGAATGACAATAATAATTCAATTGATGAAATTCCAAAAAATTAATATCTACACTTTAAAATGTGATGTTTTTTTTACATGTGAGCAATCACCAATCAATGTGATGCTAAAGTTTCTTGATACTTCTGAGTTGTAGTTACAAGTAAGAAAAATTCCAAATAAAATAGATGAAAATATAGTATTGGAAAATATTGAAAAGATTGAGTGTGAAAACCTTTTAATAAAAATTGATATAAGTGATGTTACTGGAATGCAATTTTAACGAGAAATACAATACTGATAATACAATCTTGAAAGTGACTTATAATGCAGTTATGACTTATAGTGTGGTTCATGATGGTTAGTCCATGCTTCCAATTAAATTTTTGTGAGGAATGAAAATCGCTTGAACTTTGTGATTTTATGGTCTTTGATGCGAGAAACATGAATCTGTAATCATATTTGCAAGAATCCTTACCGTTCAGGAGATATGACCAAATTTCAGCCAAATGTAGAATACTTCTTGTCTTAGTGTGGTTCATGATGGTTAGTCCATGCTACCAATCAATTTTTTGTGAAGAATGAAAATCGCTCAAACTTTGTGATCTTATGGTCTTTAATGCCAGAAACACAAATCTGGAATCATATTTGCAAAATTCCTTACCATTCAGGAGATATGGCCAAATTCCAGCCAAATGTAGAATACTTCTAGTCTTGGTGTGGTTCACGAGGGTTTGACCATGCCACCAATCAATTTTTTGTGAAGAATGAAAATCTCTCAAACTTTGTGATCTTATGGTCTTTGATGCGAGAAACACGGATCTGTAATAATATTTGCAAAATTCCTTACCGTTCAGGAGATATGACCAAATTTCAGCCAAATCTGAGATACTTATTGTCTCAGTGTGGTTCATGATGGTAAGTCCATGCTTCCAATTAAATTTTTGTGAGAAATGAAAATCGCTCAAACTAAGTGATCTTATGTTCTTTGATGAGAGAAACACGAATCTGTTATCATATTTGCAAAAATCCTCACTGTTCAGGAGATATGACCAAATTTCAGCCAAATCTGAGAAACTTCTTGTCTCAGTGTGGTTCATGATGGTTAATCCATGCTACCAATCAATTTTTTGTGAAAAATGAAAATCGCTCAAACTTTGTGATCTTATGGTCTTTCATTCGAGAAACACGAATCTGGAATCATATTTGCAAAATCCCTTACCGTTCAGGAGATATGACCAAATTTCAGCCAAATCAGAGATGCTTCTTGTCTCAGTGTGGTTCACGATGGTTAGTCCATGCTACCAATCAATTTTTTTTGAATAATGAAAATCGCTCTAACTACATGATCTTATGGTCTTCAATGCGAGAAACATGAATCTGGAATCATATTTGCAAAATTCCTCAACATTCAGGAGATATGACCAAATTTCAGCCAAATCTGAGATACTTTATGATTGTCTCAGTGTGGTTCATGATGGTGGTCTATTTTTTGTGAACAATGAAAATTGCTCAAACTTTGTGATCTTATGGTCTTTGATTCAAGAAACATGGATGTGTTTCACAATAGTTTCCAACATTTTTTTGTGAAAAATAAAAATTGCTTAAACTTGATGATCTTATGGTCTTTGATAAGAGAAACACGAATCTGTAATCATATTTGCAAAAATCCTTACAATTCAGGAGATATGACCAAATTTCAGCCAAATGTAGAATACTTCTAGTCTTGGTGTGGTTCACGAGGGTTTGACCATGCCACCAACTAATTTTTTGTGAAGAATGAAAATCTCTCAAACTTTGTGATCTTATGGTCTTTGATGCGAGAAACACGGATCTGTAATAATATTTGCAAAATTCCTTACTGTTCACGAGATATGACCAAATTTCAGCCAAATCTGAGATACTTATTGTCTCAGTGTGGTTCATGATGGTAAGTCCATGCTTCCAATTAAATTTTTGTGAGAAATGAAAATCGCTTGAACTTTGTGATTTTATGGTCTTTGATGAGAGAAACATGAATCTGTAATCATATTTGCAAAAATCCTTACCGTTCAGGAGATATGACCAAATTTCAGCCAAATGTAGAATACTTCTTGTCTCAGTGTGGTTCATGATGGTTAGTCCATGCTACCAATCAATTTTTTGTGAAGAATGAAAATCGCTCAAACTTTGTGATCTTATGGTCTTTAATGCCAGAAACACAAATCTGGAATCATATTTGCAAAATTCCTTACCATTCAGGAGATATGGCCAAATTCCAGCCAAATGTAGAATACTTCTAGTCTTGGTGTGGTTCACGATGGTTTGTCCATGCCACCAATCAATTTTTTGTGAAGAATGAAAATCGCTCAAACTTAGTGATCTTATGTTCTTTGATGAGAGAAACACGAATCTGTAATCATATTTGCAAAAATCCTCACCGTTCAGGAGATATGACCAAATTTCAGCCAAATCTGAGATACTTCATGTCTCAGTGTGGTTCATGATGGTTGTCTATTTTTTGTGAACAATGAAAATTGCTCAAACTTTGTGATCTTATGGTCTTTGATTCAAGAAACATGGATGTGTTTCACAATAGTTTCCAACATTTTTTTGTGAAAAATAAAAATTGCTTAAACTTGATGATCTTATGGTCTTTGATGAGAGAAACACGAATCTGTAATCATATTTGCAAAAATCCTTACCGTTCAGGAGATATGACCAATTTCAGCCAAATGTAGAATACTCCTTGTCTCAGTGTGGTTCACGATGGTTAGTCCATGCTACCAATCCATTTTTTGTGAAGAATGAAAATCTCTCAAACTTTGTGATCTTATGGTCTTTGATGCGAGAAACTGGAATCATATTTGCAAAATTCCTCAACGTTCAGGAGATATGACCAAATTTCAGCCAAATCTGAGATACTTCATGTCTCAGTGTGGTTCATGATGGTGGTCTATTTTTTGTGAACAATGAAAATTGCTCAAACTTTGTGATCTTATGGTCTTTGATTCAAGAAACATGGATGTGTTTCACAATAGTTTCCAACATTTTTTTGTGAAATATAAAAATTGCTTAAACTTGATGATCTTATGGTCTTTGATAAGAGAAACACGAATCTGTAATCATATTTGCAAAAATCCTTACCATTCAGGAGATATGACCAAATTTCAGCCAAATGTAGAATACTCCTTGTCTCAGTGTGGTTCACGATGGTTAGTCCATGCTACCAATCCATTTTTTGTGAAGAATGAAAATCTCTCAAACTTTGTGATCTTATGGTCTTTGATAAGAGAAACACGAATCTGTAATCATATTTGCAAAAATCCTCACCGTTCAGGAGATATGACCAAGTTTCAGCCAAATCTGAGAAACTTCTTGTCTCAGTGTGGTTCATGATGGTTAGTCCATGCTACCAATCAATTTTTTGTGAAAAATGAAAATCGCTCAAACTTTGTGATCTTATGGTCTTTAATGCGAGAAACACAAATCTGGAATCATATTTGCAAAATTCCTTACAATTCAGGAGATATGACCGAATTTCAGCCAAATGTAGTAGACTCCTTGTCTCAGTGTGGTGCACGATGGTTAGTCCATGCTACCAATCAATTTTTTGTGAAGAATGAAAATCTCTCAAACTTTGTGATCTTATGGTCTTTGATGCGAGAAACACGAATCTGTAATCATATTTGCAAAAATCCTCACCGTTCAGGAGATATGACCAAGTTTCAGCCAAATCTGAGAAACTTCTTGTCTCAGTGTTGTTCATGATGGTTAGTCCATGCTACCAATCAATTTTTTGTGAAAAATGAAAATCGCTCAAACTTTGTGATTTTATGGTCTTTCATTCGAGAAACACGAATCTGGAATCATATTTGCAAAATCCCTTACCGTTCAGGAGATATGACCAAATTTCAGCCAAATCAGAGATGCTTCTTGTCTCAGTGTGGTTCACGATGGTTAGTCCATGCTACCAATCAATTTTTTTTGAATAATGAAAATCGCTCTAACTTCATGCTCTTATGGTCTTCAATGCGAGAAACATGAAACTGGAATCATATTTGCAAAATTCCTCAACGTTCAGGAGATATGACCAAATTTCAGCCAAATCTGAGATACTTCATGTCTCAGTGTGGTTCATGATGGTGGTCTATTTTTTGTGAACAATGAAAATTGCTCAAACTTTGTGATCTTATGGTCTTTGATTCAAGAAACATGGATGTGTTTCACAATAGTTTCCAACATTAACCTTTCTGGGATTCGAAATTGGTCAGGGTATGATTAAGCCCGATCCAGATCGATTGAAACCACTCCTTGACTTACCAGCTCCAAAAATCAGAAAGAATTGAAGCGTGTCCTTGGAATGCTTGCACACTACTCCAAATGGATAAAAGAATTTTCAAAAAAGATCCATCCACTTGTGCATAATACTCACTTCCCGTTGAATGAAGAATGCAGAAATATATTTGAATCATTAAAGAAAGAAATAGGATCTGCAGTTCTAGTGCACATTGATGAAAAAGTCCCGTTCACTTTGGAAACTGATGCCTCAGATTACGCTATTGGAGCAGTATTAACACAGAATGAGAGACCAGTGGCGTTTTTCTCAAGAACTCTTTCCACATCTGAAACTAGGCACTCTGCAGTGGAAAAAGAAGCTTATGCCATTGTGGAATCAATCAGGAAATGGCGACATTACTTACTTGGACGAGAATTTACACTTATCACAGACCAGAAATCAGTTTCATTCATGTTTAGTAATAAACAAACCAGCAAGATTAAGAATGACAAAATCCAACGATGGCGCCTTGAATTGTCAGAATATAAGTTCAATATAATTTATAGAGTTGGAAAAGAGAATATACCAGCAGATACACTATCAAGAGTCTGTGCCACTGTTGGATGCCATACAGATATAAAGAAACTGATAAAAATTCATGAGGACCTGTGTCATCCAGGAGTTACTCGACTCCATCATTGGACCAAAACAAAGAACTTACCATATTCAATAGATGATGTAAAAGAAGTATGTTCCAAATGTATTACATGTTCTGAAATGAAACCACGCTATGCCAAAGGAACTGGCCGCCTTATCAAAGCAACTCGACCATTTGAACGTCTTAATATGGATTTCAAAGGCCCACTACAATCAAGTTCAAGGAACAAGTATATTTTAGTTCTTATAGACGAATATTCCAGATTCCCATTTGCCTTCCCCTGTCCTGACATGACTACTAATACAGTAATAAAACACCTTACATCACTATTCTCTCTTTTTGGTGTACCGTCTCACATACATTCCGATAGAGGAACATCGTTTATGTCATCAGCTTTGAAAAATTTCCTACTATCAAAAGGAATTGCCAGCAGCAGAACATCGCCCTATAATCCAGCCGGTAATGGGCAAGTCGAACGGTACAATGGAGTTATATGGAAAAGTGTGATGCTAGCCCTAAAATCGAGAGGTTTGAACAACAGTCACTGGGAACAAGTTCTCCCCGATGCCCTTAACTCTATTCGTTCCCTATTATGCACAAGCACCAACTGCACACCACATGAGCGGATGTTTTTACATGCAAGAAACTCGAGTAATGGAAAACCATTACCAACCTGGCTATTGACACCTGGACCAGTATGGTTGAAGAAGATGACAAAAAACTCAAAACAAGAATCGCAAGTTGAAAAAGTTGAATTAATCGAGAGTAACCCTGAATATGTGTTTGTTCGCCACAACGACGGCAGAGAATCGACAGTCTCACTTCGCCAGCTCGTCCCATACCCCACGCGTGCAGATTGATATTGAGGAGGGAAGATTGTGATGATAAAACAGCTGTAATATTTATAATCTGTTATCTCTGTTACTAAGACACATATTTAATGTCGAATAAAGCTCGTGTTGAGTCCAATTCTATTACAGTGAACAATGAAAATTGCTCAAACTTTGTGATCTTATGGTCTTTGATTCAAGAAACATGGATGTGTTTCACAATAGTTTCCAACATTTTTATGTGAAATATAAAAATTGCTTAAACTTGATGATCTTATGGTCTTTGATGAGAGAAACACGAATCTGTAATCATATTTGCAAAAATCCTTACCATTCAGGAGATATGACCAAATTTCAGCCAAATGTAGAAATACTCCTTGTCTCAGTGTGGTTCACGATGGTTAGTCTATTCTACCAATCCATTTTTTGTGAAGAATGTAAATCTCTCAAACTCCGTGATCTTATGGTCTTTGATGCGAGAAACACGGATCTG